>NC_053152.1:50206991-50506991 GCF_016808335.1 Panicum virgatum
ATAGATACCCGGCCCAGACAAACACTAGGCCAAAGAAAGCAACTTTTACCATGATAAAGACCGTGGGTAACAGCTGACCACGACTAGACCTTCCATCGTCATTATCTTTTAATCCAAAGAACAAATAATAGTCGCTCCAAGAAGCAACACGCTGTACATGCATACCAGGCCTTGTTCACCGGAACTACTAATTTTTATGGCTGACATGAAGTTCAAAATAATTAAAAAGTGAAAAAGAACTTAGCTCATGACATGTCAGTGCATTGAACAAGCAGCCTTAAGGTATCCCCACCCTCCATGTATCATGTTGGAATTTGGTCCATTTACGGCCCATTCAGAGAATTCCAAAGCAACATATGCTAGTTGATATTGTCACATACTGCTAGTACATGCAAGTAGACACCATTTTAAATATTGGAGCACTTTCCATGTGTTGAATGGAGCAGCCAAGAGATGGGGTGTGTAAGACTTTGCTAAACACACACCAACGTGCGCGCGTATCCGCGTCTTTTCGCGTGACTTATATGAGTACTGTAGGAGATTCATCATGATTGGTGGAGAAGAAAGAATGAATTTAATAGGAAAACACACCTAGACATTATATGTGTTGTGAATGTAAAGATAGTATCTTGATAATATGACAACATAAACGCTACCCAATACTATGGTGTACGTGGACCGCATCTTTTTATCAGTTTACGTTCGCGACTCCAGCTTCCATACCAACAGCTAGCTGGCGTCGCCCTCCGTTGGAGGAGTTCTACTACTAGCACATCATGTGCGTGCATTGAGCGTTGAGCCCATCTCAAACCGTAAACAAGATTATGTAGTAGGAGTATATACCCCCTATGTAACGGTTTGATTCCAAGTCATCACAAATTCACAATAATGCAAGTTGATGGATCTGATTGTTTCGTACTACTAGTAGTACAATTAATTGACTGTAGGCTCCAATCTCCATATGCATGGGCTATCCAAGTCAAGTCTTCTTCCATAGAAAAAAAAAAAGCAGACTACCATATGGCTGCCAATGTGCCATGGCCGGCCAGCCGGCCACGCTTTTTCGCAGACATCACATGGCGTGCACACGAGTAGATTCCCCGACAAAACACTGTTATAAAATTTGTCCGTTGGTTTTGGTTGGTAGTACCAAGTTCTTGTAATTGCTGCTAAAGCGTATGCTGCCCTGTTTGGATACAAACAATAATTATTAGTTCGCTGTAACACTCTAACATTTACTTCTAAAACTGTTCACAATAGTTATATAAATTTTGAAATAAAAAAGAATTATTTTTTGTAATATTTAAAACTCATCATAGGATTTAATTTGAATTGTTGCATTCATGCTGATGCATGTTTTATTTTTGTATGAATGCGTTTGAGTTTGTGAAGCTCCCAGAAAATTATCATGTTTTTTTGAAGCTCTTATCTATTTTCTATGATTTTATTTCAATTTTTGGGAATCAAAACCCCTTTTTCCTTTTTCTTTTTCTTCCCAACCTGGGCCGCCGGCTCGTTCTATCCCTGTGTCGGCCTAATTTTCTTTTTCCTTTCCTTTCTTTCTCCGCCGGCCCATTTCCTTCCCTCTCCTTATTCTCTTCCAGCCCAGTCCGGCCCGTTTGTTTTCCTTTTCTTTTTTCCCCATTCCTCTCACTGACCGGGTGACCCCACCCATCATTCCCCTCCTCCCTCCACCCGCCGTGGGCGCCTGGGACTCCCGCCACGCCCTGGGCCCGCAGCACGGACGCCCAAGCCGACTCGGCCCCGCGTCCCGCCTTCGTTTTACCCCAGACGCCCCGGTTCCGCTGTGCCCTAGCCCCTTTTCTTTCCTTCGCTAGCGCTGTGCCACCCCACGTGCGCTTCGCCGCCGTCGATCCCCTATGCCATCCCCTCTCCGGCCGTTTCGTCACCGCAGGGAGCGTCGCGGTGAGACCCTCGTCCGTTTCCCCTACAATTTGCCTTCGTTTCATGCCCAGATGAGCTCTCCCGCACTCGCCGGAATCTCGCCGCCGCACTTCTTCGTCGCCGACCGCCGCCGCTGCCCGGCTGCCGCCACGACCCCCGCTTCGGTTTTCCCACATCGCACCTTAGCTCCTTAGCCCTTCCGCGCATTTTTTTGGCTCATCGTAGCGTCAAAACGCCGCTACTCCGGCGAGC
Organism: Panicum virgatum; assembly: GCF_016808335.1. Classification (NCBI taxonomy): domain Eukaryota; kingdom Viridiplantae; phylum Streptophyta; class Magnoliopsida; order Poales; family Poaceae; genus Panicum; species Panicum virgatum. Next base: position 50,209,149 of record NC_053152.1, read on the forward strand.
CCCCGCCGCTTCCATGGCGCCGCCGCCGCTCGGCCCGCTGTTCCGATCAGGGCCATTGGATCAAGATCCGATGGCTGGTGGCCCATTAAACCTTAAGTCAAAGTCAACTATGGTATTTTTGCACAAAGGCCCCTCTGTTTTGCCAAATCAACCCGTAGTCCATGTGTATTCAAAAATAATTCCGTTTTAGTCCTTTCTTTTACAGAAAATCCCCTGATCTTTTCTAAAATAGAACCCGCCATTCAACATAGTGTTCTTGCACGTTAGCCCTTATGTTTTTTACAAAATTACGCTTTAGTTCCTGGTTTCTTGCTGTTTAGCCCTTTCTATCAGTTTTCTCTCAAATGAGCCCGTACAGAGCTGTTTTTAGCGTATCTTTACCGTTTTAACTCCGTTTTAAGCGTTCTTGGTACCGTTTCAATCGTTGCAACACGTAGAACCTATTTTTAAGTGTTTCATCTCTATTTTTCATTGATTGGTGTACTGATTTAATTTATTTTCATTATTTGCGTGTATGTGTTCGTGTTGATTATACGAAGAGCCGTTCGAGAACCTTCAAAATCAAGATTTTGAAGACTTTGAGCAGCAGCAAGTGAACAAGGAAGGCAAGTATATTTCTTAATCATATTTGGTCCTACTCACATTTATTTTATGTTTGCATGCATTAAATTGATTGGGTACCTATTATCCTTATTGTCATCCATGTCCTTGAACATCTGGGTTTTCTTTTATAAAAGCTTTTGGGTAGTTTGCTTATCCGTTGAACAATGGTTATGGGTAGTTAATGAAAGCTTTATACTTGACACATGGTTTACACTTTTTGATAAATATTATGATACTTTGATAATGATAATTAAAATCAACCATGGAGCGACCACCCGGAAAAACAGCGCAACCACAAGAACTATATGGCTCTGGTCTTGGCTGATTAATTAGGTTTCTGTAGCTTGTTAGTAGTTTACCGAAAGGCACAAGGGAGGGACTAGGTTTAAGAGGGGTACTCGGCCTACCAAAGAGGTTTTGGTATGCCTTGGGGGTACGCTCGCTTTTGGGGGAGGGTGCACTCGCCCAGCGGCTGAAACCTCAACGGGCTACTACTGATTAGAGAGTATTTGTAAATGTCTCATAGTGAATTCCTACCACTCACCAAAGGAAGTGTTGAAGGGCCTTGCAAACCCGGGCATCAAGGGAGACACGACTTGTGGGTAAAGTGTGCAATCTCTGGAGAGTGAAAACTGGTATATCAGCCGTGCTCACGGTCAAGAGCGGCTCGGACCCTCACATGTCAACTTAATGGAAATCATTGCTTAATTTAGTTGATCATTTATTTCAAGGCTTATTTATTACTTCAGTATTTAATTTTTTTTCATAAATATTGGTTTGGATTTATTTATGTAGTAATGTTAGTTTAATCAATTGTTTAATTAAAATGCTTACTGCTTATTCAGCCAGTCTCATTCCTTGATTTTAGCCTTTCATGTCATTTACTTTTTCAATATACTTGCTCAGTACGTCATGTGCTCACACTTGCTATATCAACACTGCTCAGACTAAAATCAGTTTTAGGACTTCCCAGAGGACATCCAGGATTTCTAGGCATACGTTTCCCCAGTCAGCTACCTATGGAGTTGGATGATCCGCTGCTAGAATAAATGCAAACTGAAATGCTATTTATTTATGTTATGACATTTGGCTTGGTTTGTAATAATTAACTTTGGTACTTCATGACATTGCTTCTGTTATTCACTATTGTCGTCATATGTGTGTAATATGATCCTAGTGCGCATATGATTTATTGCTCGGTTTATTCCTTCAAAATCGGGTGTGACATTCTCTTTTTAGCTCTAAATTATCCCTCATACATCCAAACAGGTGGGATAATTTTAGACTAAAGTGAATTAGCCCTCCAAAATTCTTAACCCCTCCAAGAAGTGCTAATAATGGGTCTAATTTACGTAAATCCTGTAAAAAGATGAGGCTGCACATACACCTAAACATGGAAATGGGAGAGGGAGGATGGGCATTAGCCTATGGATAAACAACACTCACTTGATTTTTAGCCTACCAATTCAAGGCTAAAATGAATTAGCCTCCCAAAATCCTTAGCCCTTCCAAGAAGTGCTAAATGGAGCTAATTTACGTAAACCCCATAAAAAGGTGAGTTTGCATGTACACCTAGATGTGGAAATGGTATAGGAAGGGTGGGTATTAGTCCATGAATCCAGACAGCGCTCACCTTGTGATAATCATTAGCCTACCAATTCAAGAATAAACATTAGCTCTCAAAATTATCCCTATGCTAATGTTCCAAACAGAGCTAGAATGTTGCTATGGTAAATGCATGTGCGGCCCACTAGCTACCTCCCAAGGCCCATGCGTTTGTCAGTGTAATGCGCCTTGGGCCTCGTGTAATTAGCCAAACCTCATTACTTGGGCCGACCCACTACTACAGAAAGGCTAATTTGTCCCGGTTGGGAAAGCTTTGTTGTCCCGGTTTCCCAACCGGGAACGCCAAGCAGGGACAAAAGGGGGGTCCTTTTGTCCTGGGTCTGACAACTGGGACAAAAGGTGCTACCAGCGCCACGTGGCTGGCGCACCCTTTTACCAACCGGGACAAAAGATCCCTTTTTTTTCCTGTTTTCCTTTTCTCAATTCTTTTTCTATTTCAATTATACTTTTGCATTTCAATTAAACATATGTATTGGAATTCAGTGTGTATGATCTCCACTAATATATACATATATAGTTACTTATATAATATTTGTTCTAGATAGTTTTCATATATAAATTAATTCACTTTATATATATGTATACACATATCTATACATGTGAATTCCTTTACATATGAAAATGTCTAGGACCAATATTATATAAATATATATATACACATATATATTATTGGAGTGCTTATATATATAATACATACATACTCATAAATAGAAATTTAATACATACACACACATATATATTTACATAGGTATATTCGTTCTTAATTACATATATATGCGTATATTATCATATTTGCTGCGATTGTCAATATTAGATAGTCCATCATAGTAGAATTCGCCTTTTGTATCGAGGACTTGCTCAACAATAAATCCGGACAATTATTCTTGAATCGCCATAATCTTTTCCTCCGGTATGAGTTTATCGCGCATCTCCGCGACCTATGGAAAAAGGGGATAATTAATTTCGACTAATTAAAATACGAGTTCAAATATTAACAAGTTTTTTACTTACTTCCTCCTCCCAATCTGTCAAGCCCTTTGGAGGACCTACCAGACCATGGATATTCTCGCATACATAGTATGCGCATAATACAGTGCCTTGTTTCTGCCTCATATACTTTAAGAGAGAAGAAATTATCAGGTATTTACATGAATATATAATAAAACTAATGAATTATGCAACGAATCATCCAAGTGCGTACCGCAAAATCTATCTTGATCTTCAATTCCTTGTCAAATTTGCCTGGAAGATTTTTAGCGAATTCTTTCCAAATCATGTGCATGATTAGAACAATTATAGTCAAGTAACAAAGTGATTCAAATTATCGGTCATCGACGGAGTAGTGGTAGAATTACTTTTTCATCATGTTAAGAAGATTTTCGTATTGTTGTGGAGGTCTCCTCAATGAGTCCATAAGCACGAGCAGGCTCTTCTCGGGAATTATGACAATTAGGACCCAGTGTTCACTGCAAGATTACTTTTTCTCTTATTTACTTCGCACATTCCCTTAAAAAATTTCAAATCTATCGGATTTATCACTTTCTCGGGCTCCGGCTTCGGCTTCGGCTTGAAGTGCTCTTTAACTCTTTCTTGAGTTACCCGATCACATTCCTCAAGGCTCATGTCCCAGGGTTTTATAGGAGTCTCCTTGGTTTTATTCTCCTTTTCCTTCTTCTTTGGAGGTTCCTTAGCCGGTGCAGCTACCTTCTTTGCCGGTGGCCGTTTCTGCTTCTTTGCCGGCGGCGGAGGGGGTGACTATGGAGGTGATGGTGACGCTTGAGTGTTTATCGGTGCATGAGATGATGATGATGGAGAATGTGCCGGTGAACCTTGCTGAGACAATGCTGCCCTTGGGGAGTTTTGCGGAGATGCCGGTCTTGGTGTTTGATCATCCGACTTTAGGACAATGTAGCGCTTATCCCATAGGATGTAGCCATGAATGGCTTCTGCTAGTGTCCTCTCCCCATCGCCTCCAGGAATATCAAGCTCGAACGTCTCCCAACCCTAGTACACCTGCTCCATGCCAACTCTTGTGTATCCTGGCGGAATTTGCTGCCCGTGGTACACGTCGCCTGGTTGGGTTGGCATGGCGGTACCATACACAACAGTGAACATTAAGTTCTTAACAGCAGTCTGCAAGTTACAAGGTGTCCGCTGGGTGATCTCATCCATTGGAAATCGCTGCGGGGCCGTCGCCTCAACTGCGGACTGGATCCCCGTTGGCTCGGCGATGGCGACGTCTATGGAAGCGCAGCTGCTTTTCCACTGAGACAGATGATCGGCTGCGACATTAGGCTCTGGAGGCACCATTTGCGCTTGTTGTTGCTGGCTAATTGCTATGGCCACTTGGCGTTGAACCTCTTCCTCCAGTCTTTGATCGTGTGACAAGAGCCATTCCTCTAGCCTTCGCAAGTGCTCCCGCTCATCATTCTTTCTTCTTTGCCGGCTTCTATATGATTCAATGTAATCCCTAAACCCATACTTCCACGGAACCACGCCTTTGCCTCTTGTGCGGCCCGGATGCTCTGGATTCCCAAGGGTGTAAGTTAGCTCATCCCCCTCTCTATCCGGTTGGAATGTTCCCTCGGCCGCTGCTTGTCTGGCCTCCTATAGTCTCTGGGCTGCTCGCTGGATATTTGGCCCATAGATGCAGTCACCAGTCAATGGGTCCAAGCTTCCCTCGTGACCATAAAACTAGGTTCTTGACCTTTTAGGATAGTTCATGGTCGCAGGTTGGATGCCTCTGTCAAGCAGATCCTGCTCCATCTTCTCCCATTTGGGTATTGCAAGCTTGTAGCCTCCTTCGCCTAGAGTGTGATGGTACACTTTCTTCGAGGCATTATCTTTGGCCTTCTGCACCTTCTAAAGCCCAAGCTCTGAAGACTTGTATTCCAGAAATATATCCTAGTGACCCCTGAGCTTTTCGAGCTCGCCTGTAAATACGGGTGTGGTCCGGGTCTTGATATATTTCTTCGTCAAAATTTTCTTGAATGATTGCAGCTGTTCAGCCATCTTACTCAGGATCCAGCACTTCGGATTCAGCTGGAACCGTGAAGTTTTTCTTAAGCTCCCGCCAGCACCATTCTTTTTCTCTTTCGAGTACCGCATCCCGTTCCTCGCTTGGATTGGAAGCTTTCCAGAGCCTGAAGCTGATCGGGATGTGGTCCCTGACAATACATCCGGATTGTCTTATGAATTTTTTGGCGGCAACTTCTGGAGCGATCGGTTCGCCATCTGGACCAACTTCCATTATAATGAACCGCCCTTCCAGTTTTTTTGTTGGGCCTCGCTTCGTCTTTTTCTGCTGCGACGATGATCCAGACGGCTATAAAAAAACATTCATAGTATTCATATAGATTCAGATGAAAATATGATTGTCACTACAAATAAATATAGTTGTGATATGTATATTAGCACTTTGTTCAACAGCAGTGTCATCCTGAATAGATGGTGGCTCAATTCCATCACCGGACATATTCAAATATATGTCGGTATTGCTGCCATCATCAGCTTGTTCAGCGACATCTCCTTGACCTTCGCCAATCATATTCAACAGGAATTGATCGTCTTCCGCATCTATGTGTCGCGGGTCCATCGTAACTAAAATATGAATACAAATAAAATCCTTAATAAAATTCTCTATGTAATCCACATATTTAGATCGGTAACGATCGGAAACTATCGGAAACGATTCGGTCGGTATCGTTAACGATCGGAAACTATCGGAAATGATTCGGTCGGTATCGGTAACTGTAACACCCAGGTGTTAATCACCTGTAGTTAAGGTTAATCACATGCTTGACATGATAATTAGCACTAATTCATTCATGTATAAAGATATTAAATAATTTTGGCTAGCTTTTCATTTTTGTAATGTTGATTTACATTAAATAAATTTGAATTCTTCTCTCTTTAGAATTTCAAATTTTATAAGGTTTCAACTTTCAAATCTAGGTGGAATGGGTTCCCGGAGCTATTCTCTACTTCTGTACAAAATATCAAGATTTTTGCATCTCTCCAACTACTTCGTTTGAGTGAGTAAAGAGAGTGGAAAGAAAATTTTATGAAAATACCAGCTTTTACTGTAGCGCCGAGAGCTTTCTCCTTCGTAAATTCGCTGTTGCTTGTCAACAAGCTATGCCACCTCACCTCCACGCGTTTGCAGTCGAGAGGCCTCTGGTGCTTTCCCCTTCTTCTATACGCTTCTGCTGCAGCTCGACCACTGCCTCTCTCTCTCCATCGCCTCTCTCTCTCTCTCACGCGCGAGCGCCGCTCGCATGCGCTACTGCTGCTGCCTGTGCTGCTGCTGCGGCGCCGAGCCGCGCGCGCGGCCACCTGCCCGCGTACCCTGCGCCGTCGCCCGCCATGGCCGCGCAGCCACGAGCCGAGCCGACGTGTGCCACTCTGCTCCGCTCGCCGCCCGCTTGCGCGCTGCGGGCCTTGCCCGCGTGGCACCAGGCCATGCCTCCGCGAGCCACGGTGCGCCGCAGACGCGCCCAGCTCCGCCTGGCCTCGTGCCACCTTGCCTCGCCGCCGTGCCGCTTCGCGGCGCCACCACCTGCCATAGTCGCCGCCGCCCCAACTCACCGCGGAGCCCCCTCATCCGTGCCCCCACTGCCCAAATCGCGCACGCCATCACCCTCCACTCCATCTCCTGAAGCTCATGCACCCCACCATCGCCGCCCTCGCCTACCGGAGCGCCGCCGCCGCCTCCATGAACGCCGGCGAGCCCCTGCTCGCCGTGGCGTCGCCCGTCCGCTCTCCCTTGGCTCCAATCGAGTACTCCACTACCTTCCTAGCCTCTCCGTGAAGCTCATAGACCCGGCCATCGCCTTCTAGCGCTGTCGGACTGCCGTCGGCGGCGAGCAGAGCCGCCGCCGACCGCCTGCCGCTGCGGCCCCGCCTCTCCGACCGCCCCCAACCCCGTCCAAGGTCACCCCCAGGTAGAGCGCGATCTCCTCTAGCCCCTCCCCCTACTCTCCCTCGCCGCCGGCGACCGCCGTCGCCGGAAACATGGCCGCCGCCACCTCCTCTGTTCCCAAATCCGGCCAAGGGCTTAGGTGCAAGGAAATAAAAGATTCCAGGGACCCCAGTGTAAAAACCAGGGACCTATTTGCAATAATTGGTTTTGTTTTTACCTTTGGGCAGTGAACTTTAAAAATTCATAGTAATTAGTAGAAAAATCCTAAAATAGTAAATAAATACTTTCTAGAATCCTTGTCTAAATCTCTATCTTTTGGAACCAAAATATGACATGTTTTAGTTAAACATTTTTGCTGCAAAAATAGATTTATGTTTATTAGTATTTTAAAACTAGGGGTTCTTATCTTTTAAATAAATAATGTTTGGAGCCATGTCATGCTATGAACATTTTATGGTAGCAAGTACATATGATGCTAGTAGTAACGTAAAAATTTTAGCCCCATTACTTGACATTTGCTTGTTATTTCATGTGCTTTATTAAAAATGTAAAGAAATGCATATTTTATTTATATCTCATGCTTCAATGATGTGTTGCTCGTGATTTTTGAACCATATGTTGTTCATGTTATGAGTAGCCCTATATAAATTTTGTAGGATCAATACCAGTCTTTAGCTTGAGTTCTCAAATATATTTTTTTGATATTTAATGCTTGATTCATGTTTACTTTGTAAAGTATTATAACTACTCCATTAATGTTTGTTAAAATTTAAGTTAGTCTAGTATAACTTATGTTAACCTCCTGAGAACTAGTTCGTGTGTTGTTTTTATTTACTTTACTTTTATGCCTTGCTGGTTATATATTTTGTCATAATTGTTCTTTCTTGCTTTATATCATTGACTAGCCTTTTCTAAGCAAGCTAGTAATGCTTCTTAGTAGGAAACACTTCAGGCTAATTTGAGTTAATCTTTTCATCGCATTAGGTGCTCATGCATTGCACTGTGTTCTAATTGTGCATGGCATATTTTTTATTCGCATAGACGCCGCGAACGAAGTCGCCCACGAGTTGATCGCTGAGCCGGTCCAGGAGCCGCGAGCAGAAGAGCCGCAGAAGGACGCCGTTGAGCACGCTCCAGCAGACTTTGTTAACCCCGCTGACCTGCAAGGCAAGCCCCGGAGCATAACCCCTACTTTAAAGCTTATGCAATGTATTATTTAAGTACTTGTGCATTAAGTTCTAGGAGTTACTTGGAACCTTGAATGCATTATCTTTAGGATACCCGGTCTTTTACTAGCATGATAGGTCGGTAGCATTGCCATGCTAAAGTAGGATACGGTAGAAGACGGGTGATTTCCTGTCACCCGCGAGATATAGGATTGATACTTCAGTAAGAAAGTAAGAATTAATACTATGAGAATGGAAATGGAGACCGGGCGGAGGTAAAGTTGGACATGATTATTGATTAAGGAAAGTTGAGTCTCCGCCTGTGTCAATTGAGGACCGTTCCGTTGTTGGCCCTTTGACTGAGGATTGAACAGTACTAACCACATACCGGAAGTAGGAGGTAGTCGAAACCGGTAAGCTAATTACCTGATTTGCAACGATACTTTGAATCACGACCTGCTACTCTGGGAGTGGGATGATGGCGGGTGTTGGAGTGTATGTCACCTCCTAGTTCTCTGGGAGTTCGCTGTGAGGGACCCTTCACCCGGGTTTTGGCAAGCGTGATTCAGACATCGGGGTAATGATGGGAACAGTTGACATATGTGGTCCGGCGTGGCTGCACGTGTCGTGTGAGTTAGGTCCACCTTGCAAGGTTAAATCGGATCGATTCGCCGTGACTCGCGGATATGAGAGCCTTGGTCAATGCATCACATCGTAGTAAGGATTGAAAGGCAGAAAGAGAAAAGATGAATTTATGTTGATGTTCTTGAAAAGATAATATGATTAACCATGTGTGCTTTAGAGAATTAGGCAAACCTAGTTTCTAGCTATCAACACAATTGGAGCTAAAATATTGAAAGTAAGGATCCAATGTTAGTAGCTTTTCAGCAAAATAACCCATAGTCAAAGAGCTGTGCATGTCTAGATAATGGGCTAAGTATACCCATAGACGGGTAAGTCTTGCTGAGTATTAGAATACTCAGGGTTTGGTTGTAACCCTTCTGAGCAGGTTGTATTCCGGAGAACTTCGAGGAAATTAGTGCGTCCTGGAGTGGTCAGCCTCTTCCTCCAGGTTGGACGGTCGAGTGGGTTCCGTCTTCTCCGTGAAGTGAAGGCAGGTGAGCCTCACATCAGTGGGCAAGATGTGAAGTTCGTCTTTTGGTCATCGACGTTATTTATCGTATTGTATTTTGAAGCTTGTTTCAAACCTGTTTGTTTTCCGCTGCGTTTGAACTCTGTATTCGAATTGTAACTCTGGCTTATAAACTTTATTGTAAATTGATTTGGAGACTTTCATATAACTTTGGTTGTAAGTTAAGTTTGAAAACTTTTGTTGCTTGTAATCACCTGTGCTCGTCTTTTGGCGAGAGTTCCTGTGCAATCGATCCTGGTTAAAGCAGGCAGTCTGAATGTACTGGTGAAGTGCGGTATCGGAGTAAGTTTAATGATTAATTAGTGCACTTGATCAGTATTATTTGGACTGTTCTGTGACAGCTGGCATCAGAGCTAATTGCACTGGGGGTGATTACTTGAGTGCTTAACTGCAAAATTTTTGGGTTTTTCGAAAAGTTGACGCTAGATGCGCTAAGGAATAGGATAGATAGTTTGTATGCCCTAATTATGTGTTACAAGTTAGGTGGCAACTAAGTATCTATTTTATTCCAGCACTTCCAGCTTTTACTTTTTGTTAAACCTTATTTCGGTAACGACGCATCTCCATTAAGGTAAGCAAGGTAAGCATTCTTGGTAGTCCTTTAGAATAGCCCACGTGTTTCATACGTGCGCGAGTCCCGTATATTGAGCATACGAGGAGGTGATAAGGCTCAATTCAAACGAGCTTGTCGCTATCTGCCGCCTGATATGGAGTGCGGATTTCATGCCGTGTGATTGTGATCACGGCCATCTCGTAAGGCAATGTTACGAGATGTAAACCTGTCATGCGGTTGGCCATGACCGTGACCCTTGGGACACGTCTACCCTTGGATGTCCCGTAAGGCGAGTGTACGGGAAGTGAATACGTTGTTATGACGTATGCAGCGCTGCCCATTCAGTGTCAAACGTTTGGGTGCCGTCTCTATAGTGGACGGTAATGTATGGGTGAATATGTGGGAAACTGCATATGCGTTACCCGTGTGGCGTAGGACACATGGGGGCCGTTCGTGTGTGCTGGCATGAAGGATCCAGAAATGGATTTTTATATCTCTTCATATCTTGTGTTTGTCTGCAGGTACGCTAACTACGTTACATAAGCTTTGAACGTAAGAACGACTAGTATATATAGGGAGAGTACGTATTGTGCCACCGATTGTCCCCGTATGCCTAGTTATTGGCAATTAATTGGTGAGGAACAATAGAACGTGCATGCATCATGGCATATCTTGAGTTTGTTTGATTGTCATGCTTGTTAGGTCGTTTTACTAAAATGCGTTGTTTGTACCTGTTCGTCCTCCTGGATTTTCTGTTGTAGTAGTGTGATCAATGCAAATCTGCTAAGCTAACCTTGGTTGAGAAGATCTTCTTCAGTGGTTGGGATCTTGTACAAACCTTACTGTTACTCATAGCTTGTCGTTCAAATCAAACTCTTGATCGACGCCTGAACATGTCTCAGTAAAAGCATTGGTGCTTTTTCCTGTATCGGCTAAGCCTTGCGGTTGTCAACAAAACCCTTCAATCGTTGTTCAATGAGAATTCTATTCTCTCTTGATGTTGGACTTTCCATTGCTGGCTATTTGGATTCCAACATCTGAAATCCTATAGTTTAGTTCTTGCTCAGTAGTTTTGGATAAATCAAAAATAGTCGTGATAAAGTAATCTTTTAATTGCAGTTGTTGCAACAGTCCTGCATCACAGCATCTCACATCATTGGTCAGTGCATGGTGTTGCATCATCGACATCGAGAAAATGGGAGCTAACTAACGGGTATGCTCCGAGTAGAATTTCGAGTTGGCTTCGGTTTCTTAAACCTGTCTTATCGCTGCCGGCACTATTGGGTTGCTACTCTTGATTTCTTTTGTGGTGGTGTTAGTCACGTGACCATGATGCCGCGACGGAACCTAGAGCCTCATGTGCGCTGCAGCCACATGATTGAGCCACTAGGAGCGCGCTGGTGTCTCGGTATATGTGACATACCTCACCTCAATTCCTTCTTGTGCAACCCTTACTAGTGTCCTGACTTCTAATACTTACTCAAGGTTATAGGGTTCATGCGAGTTTAATCACGAGGGAACAGTCATAAGACGCGTGTTGCATTGTGTGCATCGCAAACTCATGTGTGTATGCATCATATTTTATGCATCTCATACATGCATACATCAAGAGCATCATCATTTTTGCATCATGGTGTATGCATCATTGGGCCAGCATCATGGAAAATGCATCGTGTCATATGCACCATTTTATTTGCACATGGAACACTCCATCCTCGTGTTGCATCATTATTGCAATCATCCATCTCTAGGGTGCATCATTATTATGGCTATCGAGCATTTGCACTCTAAGTTGGAATATTTTTGCCATTATCCTTTGATTGTATTAGTATAAAGAAGCATGTTTTACAGCTAGCATTGTGCAACTCATTTAAATACTATAATTCTGAGCAAGGATGTTCCAAAATTTTCATTTAAACCCATCTTCCGTACTATCCTCACTTGTTCTCCCAAGCCTTGTGCTGAATCTCACCGACATCCGCTTTCTTTATGTCGTGATCTCAGCATTGTGAGAACTGACCATCTTGTCTCATCATCATTCCTTGTTCGGTTTAACTTTTCTTTCAGATCTGAAAACCTTATTTTGACTCAGTTATCCTATCTAGCTGAAGAACCGTGTACGAATCGAGTTGTTGCTTTCTTAAAAACGATCATCGTCATCAGGGGGCGTCCCTGGCTGCATGCAAGGAGGAAGTTCCTTTCGCTTTAGTGGCAAAATCCTAGATCTGGAATGGGTTCGTAATCTTTGGAGTTCCATAAATGACCCTGATCAAGGTTTGGAGCTAGAAAATCCTATATGCAGTGCTAGTTACGGTTATTGTGCTGCAAAAATCCAGTAACTATGCATCGTGTAGACCTTTTGTTGACTCGCCAACCCAGTTAAGTCTTCTCAAATACTCGTCTATATCTGTAGTAGGCTCATGTGCCTGCTGGTCAAATTCTACCAAACAATCATGATTGAACCTCTCTGTCGCTTATTCTAAAGAGGATCTGGTGCAAGATTAATCTCTTTTTATGCCTTGGCCTTAGAATCTTTTCCTCGTAAATCATGTCATTACTTTATCATTAGGTCTCTGGATGGTATATCAGTTTTGTTTTGTACGCTGCTTGTTTCATCTCTAATTTCCTCAGATTTTTATTTTATTTTTATCGGCCTTATCTCATGTGGGTGCTCAACCGGACAGAATCTCATGTTGCTCGTTAACCAAGTAATCGTGTCGATGGACGCAATCTGTATGTGAAGCTTAAACAAGAGTTTTATTTATTGCAGTCTGTGGTAGCTAATCTCTATTACTCTCATGTTATACTTCCGTTTTTGGATCACCTCCTTGCTATCCCTCCGTCTTGTAATTCTTATCCATGCACGATCTATTTATGCTACAAGGGATTTCTCGTTGGAAATATGCCTGGCAGCGCCGCAATGAAACCAAGAACCTACTCTGAGCAATCGACACAAGCTGGTACCGCTCGACACATGATGGTATTGAGATTGCTAATCATGATCCCTTATACAACTATGTCGGTATGCTATCTCCTCGTGGGCATTCCCCGCATCTAGCGTTCGTGGTTCTGCCTAGAAATCTCTATATCGGCCCAAAATCTAGTGAGTCTTTCTTCCGAATTTACGAAGGGGATGGTCTTTGAAAGAACTGTTAATGGACGAAAATATTAGAAGACTGAAAAAGGTGGTAGACAAGCGACCCTGTTAAATCTGCCGAGAGGATCAAAACTACCTATGCTATTGCTGTTGGAACGAGAGGGCATACAACACTTGAAGTCGGACAAGTTACTAATCGAAGAAAATTGTGGGAGATATCGTGATTTTGATACCTTGCTTCTTAAACTTTCTCTACGTTCTCACTCTTTATCTGCAAAGGATCATATCGTCAACAGCAATCTTCTCTAATGTGACTTTGTCCGGCTGGCTTTGATGGTTAATCTGCTCTTTTCCCCTTGAGAGTCATTCGTGCTGAATCTCGGGACGAGATTCTTTTAAGGGGGTGAGGCTGTAACACCGAGGTGTTAATCACCTGTAGTTAAGGTTAATCACATGCTTGACATGATAATTAGCACTAATTCATTCATGTATAAAGATATTAAATAATTTTGGCTAGCTTTTCATTTTTGTAATGTTGATTTACATTAAATAAATTTGAATTCTTCTCTCTTTAGAATTTCAAATTTTATAAGGTTTCAACTTTCAAATCTAGGTGGAATGGGTTCCCGGAGCTATTCTCTACTTCTGTACAAAATATCAAGATTTTTGCATCTCTCCAACTACTTCGTTTGAGTGAGTAAAGAGAGTGGAAAGAAAATTTTATGAAAATATCAGCTTTTACTGTAGCGCCGAGAGCTTTCTCCTTCGTAAATTCGCTGTTGCTTGTCAACAAGCTATGCCACCTCACCTCCACGCGTTTGCAGTCGAGAGGCCTCTGGTGCTTTCCCCTTCTTCTATACGCTTCTGCTGCAGCTCGACCACTGCCTCTCTCTCTCCATCGCCTCTCTCTCTCACGCGCGAGCGCCGCTCGCATGCGCTACTGCTGCTGCCTGTGCTGCTGCTGCGGCGCCGAGCCGCGCGCGCGGCCACCTGCCCGCGTACCCTGCGCCGTCGCCCGCCATGGCCGCGCAGCCACGAGCCGAGCCGACGTGTGCCACTCTGCTCCGCTCGCCGCCCGCTTGCGCGCTGCGGGCCTTGCCCGCGTGGCACCAGGCCATGCCTCCGCGAGCCACGGTGCGCCGCAGACGCGCCCAGCTCCGCCTGGCCTCGTGCCACCTCGCCTCGCCGCCGCGCCGTTTCACGGCGCCACCACCTGCCATAGTCGCCGCCGCCCCAACTCACCGCGGAGCCCCCTCATCCGTGCCCCCACTGCCCAAATCGCGCACGCCATCACCCTCCACTCCATCTCCTGAAGCTCATGCACCCCACCATCGCCGCCCTCGCCTACCGAAGCGCCGCCGCCGCCTCCATGAACGCCGGCGAGCCCCTGCTCGCCGTGGCGTCGCCCGTCCGCTCTCCCTTGGCTCAAATCGAGTACTCCACTACCTTCCTAGCCTCTCCGTGAAGCTCATAGACCCGGCCATCGCCTTCTAGCGCTGTCGGACTGCCGCCGCCGGCGAGCAGAGCCGCCGCCGACCGCCTGCCGCTGCGGCCCCGCCTCTCCGACCGCCCCCAACCCCGTCCAAGGTCACCCCCAGGTAGAGCGCGATCTCCTCTAGCCCCTCCCCCTACTCTCCCTCACCGCCGGCGACCGCCGTCGCCGGAAACATGGCCGCCGCCACCTCCTCTGTTCCCAAATCCGGCCAAGGGCTTAGGTGCAAGGAAATAAAAGATTCCAGGGACCCCAGTGTAAAAACTAGGGACCTATTTGCAATAATTGGTTTTGTTTTTACCTTTGGGCAGTGAACTTTAAAAATTCATAGTAATTAGTAGAAAAATCCTAAAATAGTAAATAAATACTTTCTAGAATCCTTGTCTAAATCTCTATCTTTTGGAACCAAAATATGACATGTTTTAGTTAAACATTTTTGCTGCAAAAATAGATTTATGTTTATTAGTATTTTAAAACTAGGGGTTCTTATCTTTTAAATAAATAATGTTTGGAGCCATGTCATGCTATGAACATTTTATGGTAGCAAGTACATATGATGCTAGTAGTAACATAAAAATTTTAGCCCCATTACTTGACATTTGCTTGTTATTTCATGTGCTTTATTAAAAATGTTAAGAAATGCATATTTTATTTATATCTCATGCTTCAATGATGTGTTGCTCGTGATTTTTGAACCATATGTTGTTCATGTTATGAGTAGCCCTATATAAATTTTGTAGGACCAATACCAGTCTTTAGCTTGAGTTCTCAAATATATTTTTTTGATATTTAATGCTTGATTCATGTTTACTTTGTAAAGTATTATAACTACTCCATTAATGTTTGTTAAAATTTAAGTTAGTCTAGTATAACTTATGTTAACCTCCTGAGAACTAGTTCGTGTGTTGTTTTTATTTACTTTACTTTTATGCCTTGCTGGTTATATATTTTGTCCTAATTGTTCTTTCTTGCTTTATATCATTGACTAGCCTTTTCTAAGCAAGCTAGTAATGCTTCTTAGTAGGAAACACTTCAGGCTAATTTGAGTTAATCTTTTCATCGCATTAGGTGCTCATGCATTGCACTGTGTTCTAATTGTGCATGGCATATTTTTTATTCGCATAGACGCCGCGAACGAAGTCGCCCACGAGTTGATCGCTGAGCCGGTCCAGGAGCCGCGAGCAGAAGAGCCGCAGAAGGACGCCGTTGAGCACGCTCCAGCAGACTTTGTTAACCCCGCTGACCTGCAAGGCAAGCCCCGGAGCATAACCCCTACTTTAAAGCTTATGCAATGTATTATTTAAGTACTTGTGCATTAAGTTCTAGGAGTTACTTGGAACCTTGAATGCATTATCTTTAGGATACCCGGTCTTTTACTAGCATGATAGGTCGGTAGCATTGCCATGCTAAAGTAGGATACGGTAGAAGACGGGTGATTTCCTGTCACCCGCGAGATATAGGATTGATACTTCAGTAAGAAAGTAAGAATTAATACTATGAGAATGGAAATGGAGACCGGGCGGAGGTAAAGTTGGACATGATTATTGATTAAGGAAAGTTGAGTCTCCGCCTGTGTCAATTGAGGACCGTTCCGTTGTTGGCCCTTTGACTGAGGATTGAACAGTACTAACCACATACCGGAAGTAGGAGGTAGTCGAAACCGGTAAGCTAATTACCTGATTTGGAATGATACTTTGAATCACGACCTGCTACTCTGGGAGTGGGATGATGGCGGGTGTTGGAGTGTATGTCACCTCCTAGTTCTCTGGGAGTTCGCTGTGAGGGACCCTTCACCCGGGTTTTGGCAGGCGTGATTCAGACGTCGGGGTAATGATGGGAACGGTTGACATATGTGGTCCGGCGTGGCTGCACGTGTCGTGTGAGTTAGGTCCACCTTGCAAGGTTAAATCGGATCGATTCGCCGTGACTCGCGGATATGAGAGCCTTGGTCAATGCGTCGCATCGTAGTAAGGATTGAAAGGCAGAAAGAGAAAAGATGAATTTATGTTGATGTTCTTGAAAAGATAATATGATTAACCATGTGTGCTTTAGAGAATTAGGCAAACCTAGTTTCTAGCTATCAACACAATTGGAGCTAAAATATTGAAAGTAAGGATCCAATGTTAGTAGCTTTTCAGCAAAATAACCCATAGCCAAAGAGCTGTGCATGTCTAGATAATGGGCTAAGTATACCCATAGACGGGTAAGTCTTGCTGAGTATTAGAATACTCAGGGTTTGGTTGTAACCCTTCTGAGCAGGTTGTATTCCGGAGAACTTCGAGGAAATTAGTGCGTCCTGGAGTGGTCAGCCTCTTCCTCCAGGTTGGACGGTCGAGTGGGTTCCGTCTTCTCCGTGAAGTGAAGGCAGGTGAGCCTCACATCAGTGGGCAAGATGTGAAGTTCGTCTTTTGGTCATCGACGTTATTTATCGTATTGTATTTTGAAGCTTGTTTCAAACCTGTTTGTTTTCCGCTGCGTTTGAACTCTGTATTCGAATTGTAACTCTGGCTTATAAACTTTATTGTAAATTGATTTGGAGACTTTCATATAACTTTGGTTGTAAGTTAAGTTTGAAAACTTTTGTTGCTTGTAATCACCTGTGCTCGTCTTTTGGCGAGAGTTCCTGTGCAATCGATCCTGGTTAAAGCAGGCAGTCTGAATGTACTGGTGAAGTGCGGTATCGGAGTAAGTTTAATGATTAATTAGTGCACTTGATCAGTATTATTTGGACTGTTCTGTGACAGTAACGATCTTAAACTATCAGAAACGATTCGGTCGGGATCGGTAACGATCGGAAACTATCGGAAACGATTCGGTCGGGATCCGTAACGATCGGAAACTATCGGAAACGATTCGTCGGGATCGGTAACGATCGAAAACTATTGGAAACTATCGGAAATGTTTGTGTGTTAGCGCGAGTTTGCGAGCTTGAGAAGTAAGATAAATGACATAATTAAATAATAAATACATGATACATTAAAATATTTGAATGACATAATTAAAGAATAAATACATGATAAATTGAACTCTTTGAATGACATAAAAAATATTAAATACATGATAAATTAAAGTCTTTGAATGACATAATTAAATAATTAATACATCATAATAGAAATTCTCTCTAATTCTATATTTCCTTCTCTATTTCTCTCTAAATTCTCTCTAATAATATATCCATAATTTGTCGCTAATAATATATCCAAAATTGAATTCTAATAATATATCCAAAATTGAATTCTAATAATATTTCCATAATTAAATTCTAATAATATTTCCATAATTGAATTCTAATAATATTTCCATAATTGAATTCTACTAATATATCTATAATTGAATTCTAATAATATATCCAAAATTGAATTCTAATAATATTAGCACAAAATTTGCACCTAATTCTAATAATTGAATTCTACTTAATATATAATAAATAAAATTAACACCTAATTCACTAAAATTTGCACAAAATTTTGGGTTTGGGGGCCGGGGCGGCAACGGCCCACGGTCGGTGCCGTTTTCACCTAAAGCAGCTTGGGGCGAGGTCAGGATGGCGAGCTCGGGGCGGCGCACGGGCGAGGCGGAGGTCGAGGACGACGACGGCGCAAGCGGCGCGGCGGTGGACGACAGGCGCGAGCGGGGAGGAGGGACAACGTCGACGCTCGGGGTGGGGGCTCGGGGCACGGAGATCGGGGACGACGGCACGGTGGAGCCGCGGCGGTCGGGGACGGCGGAGCTCAGCGCGGCGCTCGGGGATGGCGGACCTCGGGACTGGTGGCGCAGTGCGACGGCGGAGCTCGGTCGGCACGTCCTCTGGTGGCGGAGGACGGCGGCACTCCGGGACAACGACGGCGGCGAGCAGGAGGCAGTGGGCGCAGGGGATGGCGGCGGCACAAGTGAGGCGGAGATTAAGAACTGACCAAGTGCTGGAGGAAGGCGGAGGAATGGGAGATATATAGGGTGGGGGCCTTTTGTCCCAGGTGAAGCCACCACCTGGGACAAAAGGCCCTTTTGTCCCGGGTGGTGGCTTCACCCGGGACTAAAGATGATTTTGGGTGGGCCGGAAAAATTCCCAGCTCGCGGCCCACCTTTAGTCCCGGGTGGATCTACCACCCGGGACAAAAGGAGCCCGTTTTCCCTTGGTCCCACCAAATCTTATGTTTGTTTTTGTTTCTTTTTAATTCTCTTTTAAAATTGGCTTTCATTTGTTAATTCAGTTAATAAAATTATGATTCCAAAAATTATGGAACAAAATTTCTTATCTCTATATAAACTTGATACACGCAACAAAAATAATTAATTTTCATTCAAGTGATTGGGTCAATGAAATATCTAACTTTTAGGAAATCATATTTGTTATTTTGACCATGCAAAAATATATTAGGTGAACAAATTTTTTCAAACTGTTGCTTTTCGACAGAAAGTGGATTCTATCACGATATTAACGTTTAAAAAGTGAATTTTAGATAAAATTAAGCAATTTCATGATATTAATGAGTAGTGTGCGAGTTTGAGAGATTGTGTGTGTTAGTGAGATTGTGTGTGTTAGTGAGAGAGTATAGTGTGTTAATGTGAATGTAATTTCATGAAATAAATAAAATTAGTTGAGTAATCCATTATTGAATGAAAATTATAATTGAGTCCGGTAATTAAGTGAAAAATATAAAAAATAATATATATAACACATAAAGTATAATTGTATAGTACATATATAATAAAAATATTTGAATTGCGATTACGTTTTTATACAATAATATAAAATGATTCAAGTACAGGAAGGATTAGTGGTAATAGACTTTCCCTTCACAAATGTCCCTTGATTATGATCACGGCGCAAGTATGGAGCATCATCATTGGCTAGCAGGTTGCATGGATCAGCATTTACTTTGAAAGGTGGAATGACAACAAAGTTATTATATTCTTCTGACAAGTCTGTCTTGTCCTGCACTCCAATGATGTTTCTCTTTCCTGATAGAACTATGTGTCGCTTATGCTCATCCTTCTACTTGTTTATCCCCTTCTTTGGCTTGCTGGACATGTCCTTAATGTAGAAAACCTGAGCGACATCCTGGGCTAGGACAAATGGCTCGTCTCTATACCCAAGATTGTTGAGATCAACTATTGTCATCCCATACTCATCTTTTGTTACCCCTCCTCTAGATATCTTAACCCATTGGCAATGAAATAGAGGCACCTTGAAATTGGGACCGTAATCCAGCTCCCATATCTCTTCAATGCAGCTGTAATATGTGTCCTTTTTTACATTATTGTCCGTGGCATCCATACGAACACTGCTGTTTTGGTTGGTACTCTTTTTATCTTGGGCTATCGTATAAAATGTATTTTCATTTATCTCGTACCCTTGGTATGTTAAGATATTCCAAGATGGTCCCCTAGCCAATAAGAACAGTTGTTCACTTATATCTATGTTATGTATTAGATGCTTCCGCAACCAGCTGCAGAAAGTGTTCATGTGCTCACGTGTAATCCATACCTCAGACTTTTCCGGGAAATTGGAGAGCAGAATTTTCTTGTGTTCCTCGATATATGGGTCAACCAAGGATGATTGTTGAAGAACCGTATAATGCACTTTCTTGAATGAGAAATCATCTGTGCAGGCATAAGATTTCTTTCCTAATGTACCCTTTTCAGATAGTCTCCCCTCATATCGCGATTCAGGGAATCCAATCGGTTTAAGGTCATCAAAAAGTCAACACAAAAAGTCAATGACCTCCTCAGTTTCGTAGGCACTGGCGATGCTTCCTTCTGGACGAGCTCGATTACGAACACATTTCTTGAGTACCCCCATGAACCTTTCGAATGGGAACATGTTGTGTAGAAATACTGGTCCGAGGATATCAATCTCTTTGACAAGGTGCACTAGAAGATGTGTCATGATGTTGAAGACATTGCACCCCATCATTTTGCAGCTTTATCAAATTCTCTGGGTCAATTATCTTCTGAGAAACTGCATTGAGGAAGGCACATATCTTCACGATGGTTAACCGGACATTATCAGGCAGAATTCCCCACAGCAGAACCGGAAGAAGTTCGGTCATAAGCACATGGCAGTCATGGGACTTGAGATTTGTAAATTTCTTCTCTGCCAAATTTAAGATTCCTTTTATATTGGATGAGTATCCAGATGGAACCTTTATACTGCTCAAGTAGTCAAACATAGTTTCTTTCTCTTCCTTGCTAAGAGTATAGCTGGCAGGTCTTAAGTATTGCCGTCCATTATCTCGCTGTTGTGGATGTAAGGCATCTCGTTCTTCCATATGTTGCAATTCTTGACGTGCTTCTACTGTATCTTTTGTCTTTCCGTACACTCCCAAGAATGCTATCAGGTTGACGCAAAAATTCTTCATGAGGTGCATCACATCAATTGCATGACGAACATCTAAGACTTTCCAATATGGTAGCTCCCAAAATATAGATTTCTTCTTCCACATGGGCGCCATTCCGTTTTCGTTCGGAACAGGTTGGCTACCAGATCCCTTTCCAAAAATAACTTCTAGATCTTTTACCATGTTGAAGACATCTTTACCACTATGGTGCATCGGTTTTGTTCGGTGGTCCGCTTGGCCTTTGAAATGCTTGCCCTTCTTTCGTACTGCATGCCTGATGGGAAGAAACCGACGATGACCCATATATACAACCTTCTTATAGTGAGTCAACCATATATTATCGGTATCATCTAAACACTGTGTGCATGCTTTGTATCCCTTGTTCGAATGTCCTGACAAGTTACTAAGAGCAGGCCAGTAATTGATCGTTACGAACAACAATGCTCGTAGGTTGAAGTTTTCTTATTTGTATTCATCCCACATCCGTACACCTTCATCACCCCAGAGCAATAAGAGTTCTTCGACCAATGGTCTTAGGTACACATCAATGTCATTTCCGGACTGCTTTGGACCTGAGATAAGAACTGGTATCATGATGAACTTTCGTTTCATACAGAGCCATGGTGGAAGATTGTACATACAAAGAGTCATAGACCAAGTGCTATGACCACTGCTCATCTCACCAAAAGGATTCATGCCATCCGTATTCAAACCGAACCTTATGTTTCTCGCATCCAAATCAAATTCAGGGTATGTTCTATCTATTTTTCTCCACTGCGACCCATCAGCGGGGTGTCTCAACATCAAGTCTTTCTTGCGTTCCTCTTTGTGCCATCGCATCAACTTAGCATTATCTTTATTTCTAAACAGACGCTTCAAACATGGTATTATAGGCGAATACCACATGACCTTCGCAGGAACTCTCTTCTGGGGAGGCTCCCCCTCGACATCTCCAGGATCATCTTTTCTAATCTTGTAACGCAATGCACTGCATACGGGACATGCATCCAAATTCTCGTACTCGCCTCGGTAGATGATGCAGTCGTTGGGGCATGCATGTATCTTTTGCACTTCCAATCCTAAAGGGCAAACAAGTTATTTGGCTTCATACGTTGTGGCAGGCAATTCATTGTCCTTAGGAAGTATTTTTTTAACAAGTTTGTGTAATTCACCAAATCCCTTGTCGGATACACCATTTGTCGCCTTCATTGCAGCAACTCCCAGATCGTCGCTGGGATCATTTTCTACTACATCTACTTCGGGCTCTTCCATGGGAATATCGTCATCGAATGCACCGATTCCAGCATTCCCGGGAAAGTGGTCGTCAAAATCTTCTTCTTTATTGTCTTCCATGGTAACCCCCTGTTCTCCATGCTTCGTCCAACAAACATACTTCTCCATGAAACCATTTGCGAAAATGTGGCTATGTAGTATTCTTGAAGATGAGTAATCCTTGTTATTGTTGCAATGAACACACGGACAGCACATAAAACCATTCTGCTTGTTTGCCTCAGCCACAGACAAAAAATAATGCAGGCCATCAATGAATTATTTCGAACGTCGGTCAGCATTGTACATCCATTGCCGGTCCATCTGCATTTTAAACAAATCGATTTGAATTCCTTACACGTATCGAATAAATAAAATATATCAAACCTAAATTAAACTAAATGTAACATAACATGAATAATTAAAAGATATGCAATATCCATCATACATTTTGATTAATTAAAAGGAGTACTTAATCCATTACAGAACTTAACAAAGGAGTACTATACATGAAACTTAAAAATTCGGACAACAACACATAGGTTTTCAACCGTCCTTGCGTTGGAACGCAGAATGCTCTAACGGATTTCTTGCTGGCGCAAAAGAAGATGGCGGAGCTGAAACCTCCGAGTTTGGTGGTGACGAACTGTAACACCGCAATAAATCCTCAAGATCAAACGGAGGTTCCTTGCCCCTTGCCATGCATTCTCTATATTCTTTTTCCAAATAACGGAGCACTGTCCTATGAAAAGCACTAGGTTTTTTGGACCGACGACCTAATCGAGTTGTGCCCTTCTCTCCAGAAGGACAACGATCACCCCCACCGGCGCCACTCCCTCCAGCTGCTGAAGCCATATTTTACTGAAAATACCTTTATTTTCCACAAAATTAAAAATTCTTACCATTACAATGCAAAAATTATTTACTATTACAATTACAATGATCAAATTAATAACTCTTGCAAATAACAATGAAATCATATAAAAAAGACGAAATGTATCATTAATCCTCAAGAAATCTCTAATTAATTGAAAGAAATCTCTATAACTTCTAATTACTTTGACACCCTTCAGTTCCAGGAGTACAATCTTTTCAATATCCAGAAACCCTCTAGAAGAAAAATAAACCTTTATTTCTGAAAATGTATATGTCAGTAACCTCCACCCTGCGGTGATAACACTGCCTTTCGGGGGACACGGTGCAGTACAAGGATGTCACCAATCAGCCAGTCGCAGCACCAACATTTACGATTAATAGGCACAACACTTGGCACAGTCAGCGTGCTCGTTGATATGCTCTCAATACAACAACGACCATGCTGACTGCATCAAATGCTGTCTTCTTATCAATCGGAAGTGCTGGTGATGCGACCAACCGATTC
Organism: Panicum virgatum; assembly: GCF_016808335.1. Taxonomy (NCBI): domain Eukaryota; kingdom Viridiplantae; phylum Streptophyta; class Magnoliopsida; order Poales; family Poaceae; genus Panicum; species Panicum virgatum. The sequence goes on from NC_053152.1 coordinate 50,232,751, forward strand.
GCGATGTCCTTATAGCGCATCGTGTATCCCCGAAAGGTAGTGCCATCACCGTTGGATGGAGATTAACGACGTATACTTGTTTCAAAATAAAGATTTTTTTAGCTTCTAGATGGTTTCAATGTGAGCCTGAATAAATACATCACTAGAGTGTCAAAATAATCCATTCATAATACAAAAAATTCTAATATACTCATTTCATTAATTCATTCATGAATACAAAAATCAACTATCCACAATATGGTCATATATACAAGTACATCACATGAAGTGTCTACACTCATTCTAAAAAATTCTACTATCCACATACTCATCTAAATCTAAAAGAAAATCACACCTACATATGCAATCTAGCTAAATGTCCAAGAAATGAGCTAGCTACACATTTTCTCTATCTCTAAAGCATGAAATGAGCTATACAAGCCAAGGAAGAAGAGAAAAATAAGCCCCAAACCTTTAGCGCTGATGGATGGACGGGGAATCAAAGATCTTCACAAATATGGTGTAGAAATGAGCAAGAACTCCTCTCTCCCGAGCCAAGAACAGTAAAAAACAAGTGAGCTGAATGGCTCGGGCGGGGGAAGAGGGAAGGGGATAAGGGGCCAAGGCCTTTTGTCCCGGTTGGAGGCACCAACCGGGACAAAAGGGTGGCCTTTTATCCCGGTTGGTGGCTCCAACCAGGACAAAAGGCCGGCGTAGCCTTTTGTCCCGGTTGGAGCCACCAACCAGGATAAAAGGCCACCCTTTTGTCCCGGTTGGTGCCTCCAACCGGGACAAAAGGCCCATGTCCCCCCGTTGGCCCGGCTAGCCGTTGGACCCGGGACAAAAGTCACCTATTGTCCCGGGCCCAAAGGCTGCCGGGACAAATGGTCTGGAACAAAAGACTATTCTGTAGTAGTGACACAATCACAATTCCTCCAGCCAAGCCTACGAGGCTACGACTACTGGACCGGTGGTCGTCCCCACTGCCGCCGCCGCCGCCGCCGCTGCCGCTGATGTAAGGGCCGTCTCCTCTGGCGCCGACGACGAGGTGAGAAGAAGGTCCATTTCATTGCTATACCATCTCCATTTCCTTCCTGGCATACGTTCCCTATTCGCGCATTAGTGCTTGATTTACCGTTTCGTTTGTAATCGCTGTCATAAATCCCCAATCCATGCTAAGCGGCAGCCGAGAGCTTGCGGATCCAGAATCCGATGCTGCAGTGAGTGCATTTCTTTCTTCCGCGGCAGGAGCGAGTTCTCTGCGGCGATGGGAGGGTGTCGTATGAGGTGGAGGGGGGTAAAGTAGGCTATTTGCCCAACTGGAGATTAACAATTGAAATGGGCAACTGAGATCTCATCCTATAGTGTTTTCTGTTAGGTTCTGCGATGGAGTCAGCGACAGTATTTGATATTCTATTTTGGAGATGGCAATTACCAATCCGTTACTGGATGATAGGCTGTTTGGTCATCCTTAATGTAACACGCTCTCCCTCCCGTAGTCCCATGGTGGTCACAAGTGGACAGCTCATTATGATTAGGTGTACAACGGCAAGCATTTGCTACCATGTTGGATTTTCTGTTTTCCGTATTTGGCTCTTCTCGAGCGAGATAAACTGTAACTGTCAAGTGTGAACATTTTTTTGGATAATGAACAAACTCTATTTAGTGCTGACATATGAGTCCCCCTCTTTTAATAAAATGATATGTGTACAGAGAGGGGGCCCTACTCAGTTATAGGTTTTGCATTCTCACTCCGGCCGAATTCTTTGTAACTTGACACAATGGAACTTTCTTTGGATCACTTGGTAATTAATATCTGCAAATGCTTACCAAACAATTTTAGGCTAATTTTAGGTATCAGGGAACATCGCAACAACTTTTGCTGCACTACTCATCAAAGGTTAAAAGATTGATTATAAAGTTCATAAATTGAAGGTCCGGACGTCTGGTACACTCTATGTGATATTTCGTTCTGATAGTGTGTGCTGACAATGGCCTGCTGAAGTATATTTTTTATGCGAACCTACTGACCTACTCTAGCATCAGTTTGGTATGTACATCCCTATGCTGTGGCTAATATTTATTGCAGCCTTGATGTTTAGGGATCCGTCCTGTGTCTGATTTCTTATTCAGGACTCTTACCCTTGTCTTATTGTCACACAAAATATATCGGAGCATGTCTAATTAAGTTTTCATCTTTATCTAAGGGTGATGCAACACAATGGTGCAACTTGATTTATTGGCTGGCTAGGCAGGTTAGTTCTTCCCTATGTATTATTTATCTCTTCAGATTATCAATTATCTCCTTAAATGGCTAAGTAACATTTCATAGTTTCTTTAAAAACATGTCACCACATGATCAGATCTTGTGATCTTCTGGTACTTTGATTTCCTCTCTGGTAAGACACCATGGCCATAATCTGCTACTCTGCTTTGCTATTTGGTTCACCTAACGTGTTGTCTTTTGTTTAGTTGTTTTCCATTTTGTGAATTCACTAAATATGTAGATGTAGGTAGCATCAACATGTGTTCTTTTCTTTCTGTGCATTGTTTTATTTAATGTAACATAAGACAAAGGAAAGAAAATTTTTAGTCTTATCCGTATCAAAGCTTTTTTCCAAGTTGGATGTTGTGGAGTAAAAGAGAGCAGCAATGGTTGGGTCTTGTTGGTCCGTGCACTACCTTATTAATTAATTAGAAGAAAATCTTATCTTAGTTATAGGCACGAGCAGTTTCAATAATTAGCTGGCTACAAAGGTCCCAAGTGCTGACCACTTATCAACACTTTTTATTTACCTCATCACACTCATTGTTTTTCTTATTTCTTGCATGCATAGCCTGCAACTTCATTCTAGATTTACTGTTAGTGGGATTTAACTTTTTTTATTAAATCCTAATGCTAATGAGCTTTATAAGAACAGAAAGATGAAATCATAGATCACTCACTCTTGCACTAAACTAGTTTAATTCCTTTCGCTCATATTGATATATTATATATATAGTAGTCCAAAATGCTTGATCATTATTGGCCAGAAATAGACTAATGGTAGTGCATTCCATAAAAGAAAATCAGAGGACTTTTGTTTGTTGCTAATGTTTCTGACCTGTTTCCGAACATACATATAACAGGGTACATTTGTGTACCAAAATCTCTATTGGAACTGAACTTAAAATAAACAGACTGTTACTCTCTTTAGTTAAAATAACATGTGGTCTTTTTATCATACAATAAACTAAATTCTTTTCTACTGTGCCCTGTATCTTGTCAGGACTAATACTTATCTATTGCCTGTCACCTTTCGATGTTTCCAGATGTAGTTTGATCAAGTTTTAGGACTAGAAAATGTAATTGACATAGCCATGAAGGTCTAAGAAATGATTCTAATCTTTATATAGAAATGCAGTATACATTTCTTTATCTCTAAGTGAGGCTGAAATATTTCATTATATTACAATATGCCTTATCCGAGCCTTAGAAATTATATGAGTTTAGATGTAACATGGAACTTACTATCATATTGTTTTGAATAATTACTGCAAACCATATCTGCTGTTAATTGATCTGGAGAATATTCCAGAGATAAATATCATGCATATAGAGCTTTGTCGTATTGCACACTTTTGCACAAGCTGATACAAACTATTCTCACACTACATAGATACATACAGCATAAGCATACCTCCAATGTTACCATAGATTTTTTAAAATACTGAAATCCATACTAATGCAAACATAGCTAGAAAGTACAAGTACTGTAAATCTGCTAGGCAGATAGATGAGTGACCTGACGTATATATAGATGTATTGCTTCAGCCTTCAATAGCGAGGGCCTTATTTATTGTGACCAAATTGCTGTCCTTCAACTTGCAGCGGCGCCGAGGGACGATGAGGCCTTCGGTGTCGCCTTTCTCTTGTGTCTAACTCGAATGGATCTTTGGAAATCGTCTCTGGATGCTTCCTCTCTGATCCCCTTCTCCCCCTCTCCTTTGACGGCGGCTTCGGGGTATTTATAGGAGGATATGGTCGGTGGTTTTGGTAAAACACAGGCTAGGGTTGATGAATACTTCGCGCTGAAGAAAATTGAGGCCGATTGGGCCTCGGAACGGGCTAGGCCGGCTGGCCTGGGCTCTTTTTGGCCCCTCTCGGCTCCATCTTTCGCGTGCAGGTTCTTCTCCTTATTCCTCATCTTAGCCCAGTTGTGACCATGTGTCGAAACATCTCCGAAAATGTCCAATTTCCTACCAAAATACAACATGCTCCAAAATTCAGGACAAAATCGAAAACGGTCAAGTTCGGGTGCCAAGTGGCGGGTTAGTACATGAATCATCCCGAAGAATTTACCAAAACCTCTCCTAATTGTATAACAAAATGGGTACTTAAGGAGCGCCAACACAACCAAAACAGCGGTGTTCGTATGGATGTCACGGACAATAATGGAAAAAAGGACACATATTACGGCTACATTAAAGAGATATGGGAGCTGGATTATGGTCCCAATTTCAAGGTGCCTCTATTTCGTTGCCAATGGGTTAAGCTATCTGGAGGAGGGGTAACAAAAGATGAGTATGTGATGACAATAGTTGATATCAACAATCTTGGGTATAGAGACGAGTCATTTGTCCTAGCCTAGGATGTCGCTCAGGTTTTCTACATTAAGGACATGTCCAACAAGCCAAAGAAGGGGATAAACAAGCAAAAGAATGAGCCTAAGTGACACATAGTTCTATCAGAAAAGAGAAACATCGTTGGAGTAGAGGACAAGACAGACTTGTCAGAAGAATATAATAATTTTGTTGACATTCCACTTTTCGAAGTAAATGTTGATCCATGCATCCTGCTAGCCAATGATTTTGCTCCATACTTGCGCCGTGATCATAATCAAAGGACATTTGTGAAGATAAAGTCTATTACCGCTAATCCTTCATGTACTTGAATCATTTTATATTATTGTATAAAAAAATAATTGCAATTCGAATACTTTTATTATATATGTACTGTACAATTATACTTTATGTATTATATATATCATTTTTTATATTTTTCACTTAATTACAGACTCAATTATAATTTTCATTCAATAATAGATTACTCAACTAATTTTATTTATTTCATGAAATTACATTTACATTAACACTATACTCTCTCACTAACACACACTATCTCTCAAACTCACACAATACTCATTAATATCATGAAATTGCTTAATTTTATGTAAAATTCACTTTTTAAACGTTAATATCGTGATAGAATCCACTTTCTCTCGAAAAGCAACAGTTCGAAAAAATTTGTTCACCTAATATATTTTTGCATGGTCAAAATAACAAATATGATTTCAAAAAAGTTAGATATTTCGTTGACCCAATCACTTGAATGAAAATTAATTATTTTTGTTGCGTGTATCAAATTTATATAGAGATAAGAAATTTTGTTCCATAAGTTTTGGTATCAAAATTTATTAACTGAATCAACAAATGAAAGCCTATTTTAAAAGAGAAGTAAAAAGAAACAAAAACAAACATAAGATTTGGCGGGAATGAGGGAAAACGTGCCCCTTTTGTCCCGGGTGGTAGATCCACCCGGGACTAAAGGTGGGCCGCGGGCTGGGAATTTTCCCGGCCCGCCCAAAAACACCTTTTGTCCCAGGTGGAGCCACGACCCGGGACAAAAGGCTCTTTTGTCCCGGGTGGTGCCTTCACCCGGGACAAAAGCCCCCCTCCGTTGTCCCGGGTGAAGCCACGACCTGGGACAAAAGGGTCTTTTGTCCCGGATCGTGGCTTCACCCGGGAGAAAAGGGGGGCCCCCTATATATGTCCCTTCTTCCTCCACCTTCCTCCAACACTTGGGCACAGTTCTTGATCTGCGCCGCGCCGCCGTCGTCTTCCCTGCTCCCATCATGCCTCCTGCTCCGCCCCGTCCCCGAGCGCCGTCGACGTCACCTACCATCCCCGAGCGCCACCTGAGCTCCGCCGCCTCCACTCCCCGGCCGCCTTGGACGACGACCCCGCCAGGCCACTCACCTCAGCGCCACCGTCCTTCCCCTTGCCACCTTGTCTTCGACGCCCCGGCCTCCACTCCGCGCGCGCCCTCGTCTTCGCCGCCCCCGGCGGCCTCCATTGCACGCGGCCACCCTCTCCGCTGCGCGCCACCACGCCGCCAGCTCTGCCTCGTCGTCCAGGGCCGCCGCCCTAGCTTTCCCCGGCCTGTGTGAGCGTGGCCGCCGGCATTTTCTTTTTTCTTTTAAAATTTTATGTTTATGTAATTCTGTTTTATATTAACTAGAATTCAATTATGCATATAGATATTTTTATAATTATATTATGGATATAGTGTTTTATTTATTATATATTAAGTAGAATTGATTTATAGAGACATTATTAGAATGCAATTATGGATATAGTGTTTTCTTTATTTATAGATATATAGTGAGAATTAGAGAGATTTTATAGAGAAATAGAGAAGAAAATAGAGAATTAGAGAGAATTTCTTTTATGATGTATTTATTATGTAATTATGTCATTCAAAGACTTTAATTATTATATATTCATTATTTAATTATGTCATTCAAAGACTTTAATTTATCATGTATTTATTATTTAATTATGTCATTCGAAGTCTTTAATTTATCATGTATTTATTATTTAATTATGTCATTTATGTTAATTCTCGAGCTCGCAAACTTGCGCTAACACACAATCGTTTCTGATAGTTTCTGATAGTTTCCGATCGTTACCGATCCCGACCGAATCATTTCCGATAGTTTTCGATCGTTACCGATACCGACCAAATTGTTTCCGATAGTTTCCGATCGTTACCGATACCGACCGAATCGTTTCCGATCATTTCCTGTCGTTACCGATCTAAATATGTGGATTATTTAGAGAATTTTTTTAAGGGTTTTATTTGTATTCATATTTTAGTTACGATGGACCCGCGACACGCAGACGCGGAAAACGAACAGTTCTTGTTGAATATGATTGCCGAAGGTCAAGGAGAAATCCCTGAACAAGCTGATGATGGCAGCAATACCGACATATATTTGAATATGTCCGGTGATGGAATTGAGCCACCATCTATTAAGGATGAAGCTGTTGGTGAACAAAGTGCTAATGTACATATAACAACTATACTTATTTGTAGTGAAAATCATATTTTCATCTGAATCTATATGAATACTATGAATGTTTTTTTATAGCCGTCTGGATCATCGTCGCAGCAGAAAAAGACGAAGCGAGGCCCGACAAAAAAACTGGAAGGGTAGTTCATTATAACGGAAGTTGGTCCAGATGGTGAACCGATCGCTCTAGAAGCTGCCGACAAAAAATTCATAAGACAATCCGGATGTATTGTCAGGGACCACATCCCAATCAGCTTCAGGATCTGGAAAGCTTCCAATCCAAGCGAGGAACAGGATGCGGTACCCGAAAGAGAAAAAGAATGGCGCTGGCAGGAGCTTAAGAAAAACTTCACGGTTCCAGCTGAATCGGAAGAGATATGCAAGCACTGGACCCTGAGTAAGATGGCCGAATAGCTGCAATCATTCAAGAAAATTTTGACGAAGAAATATATCAAGACCGGGACCACACCCATATTTATTGGCGAGCTCAAAAAGCTCAAGGGTCACTGGGATGCATTTGTGGAATACAAGTCTTCAGAGTTTGGGCTTCAAAAGGTGCAGAAGGCCAAAGACAATGCCTCGAAGAAAGTGTACCATCACACTCTAGGCCAAGGAGGCTACAAGCTTGCAATACCCAAATGGGTGAAGACGGAGCAGGATCTGCTTGACAGAGGCATTGTAACATCCCAGTTTTCATCACTATTGAGGGGGAGTGTTGAAGTATACAATGCAAACTTCTAGAAAGTTCTATAAAAATAAGAATAAACCATGGCATAATTTTGTTCACCATGACAAGATTCTAGAATATTCCACAAGAATCATAAGAAGACATGAAGCTTGGATATTTTCTTGTCATGGTAAAATTTAGAATTTTCTAGAAATAGATATTTGTAGGGAACTTAGATATTTGTAGGGAACTTAGATATTTGTAGGGAACTTCCTAGAGTGTGACATGTGTCACTTATCCAAGAGGGTATGGGTGCCTATATAAGGAGGGTGCCACTCCTTGCCATGCCATACTACTCCGCTCCATCCCACACACATCCAAGATCATGATAGAAGTGAGCATAGGTAGAGTGTGCTAGGTGTGTGTTTCTTTGTTGCTCCAATAAGGTAAGTGTCTTTATAAGTGTTAGTCTCCCGGTTAATCTTAGTACTTAGTGTATAAGTTGTGATCCATTGAAGGTTGTCTCTATTACCCGGGATCACAATAGGGTCTGGGCTTCATCGAAGGTTGGCTCTGCCACCCGGAAGCCAGCTTCATCTGTTGGTAGGCTCTGCCTCCCGGAAGCAAAAGGCGGCTCTGCCGTCAAAAGGACCCGGTACACTAAGTAACTAGAAGCTGACCGACTCTGAAGTGAGTTGGTGTAGATCCTCAACTTAGTAGGGCCACCACAATTTCCAACAATCACTAAAATAAAACTTAGGTTGCAATTAAACTAGTAACATAAAATAATACTAACGTCATATGAGGTATTACATAATTACTAGGCAAACTATTTTATACTCTTGCCTTGCGTTAGTACATTCGTTCCCTTCAGTAACTAGCATACGCATGCTTGCACCTACGACAAAAATCATCTCGTCTCTTTCCATAGAAGCCTCTCGAGTCACTATACCACGCCATAACTCCCAGACAATCATGACAGCGCCTACCACCTTTGCCATAACTTCATCATTCCCTGTAAGCCACAGAGTACCCACACCATTGACTTTGAAATGACCCGTCATGGCAGCACCCACCTCGCCATAAATCGGGGTCGCCACGCACAGTGCCGGCCGAGATTTTTCCGCCAAACCGCCTCACCCACGCCGGCCCCACGATGGGACCGCGCACTGCTGCCGGCACCACGCCGTGCCACCCACCCCCACATCCCCACCTCGCCCACACCGCTGCAGCGCCCTCGCCGGCTTTGCCGCCTCGGCGCTCGCGCCTTTAGCGCTGCCACTGTTCGCGTTGACGACGAGCTGCCGCATCCACGCCATCGCCCGTCCTTGCACAACGCTGCTGATGCTCTCCTCGCCTATAAAAGGAGCGAGGCCATGACGAGCCCCGTCACCAACCCAAGCACACCGAGCCGCTTCGCTCCGCCAGCTGAACCACTCCTCCTGAGCCCAGCTCACTCACGAGATGAAGCTCCAACAATTGGCCCTCTTCCTCGAGCTATTCCGCCCCAAGGTGAGATGGCAGGCAGCTCCCATGACCATAAACTCCACAACACTAATAAAGGCCCAAAACACCCACCAGGCCGTGAGCACTTAATCCAAATCATTCTACCAATCAATACTATAAACTCAATATCTCCGTCATATCAACTCATTTTCATGCAACTCTTTTTCCTAAACTCTCCTCAAATTATATACTATCTATTTCTCCTATTTTCATCTCCATTTGAGCTTATTTTATAACTTGCTTGTGTTTGTTTGCCGGTTGTGCCATTTTCGCCCGTAGATCACGGAGTGACCGAGGAGGAGCCTGCCAAGGAGTATGAAGGCCAGTACCGCGAGCAGGAAGCCGCCGCCGCCGACGCGTACGTAAGCGAAGGCAAGTTTCATCGACCCCTACGTGAGCGGTTGCATCCATGTGAGGACGTTTAGCTGTAGCCTGGGTCTAGGATCGTTTACATATACCAGTACTTGAGTGATTGAGTGTGCTCATGCATGCATCTGAGTAGTCATGCATATCCAGAGCTGAGTCTAGGATACGAAGGGATCTGGCTAAGACCAAGGCAGCTGGGTGTGCTGGAGCCGGCGCTACCGTGGTGGTAGACTGGCGGGTGAGTGCTACTGTGGTGGTAGGCTCGAGTTGGTATGTTGAGGGATGGTTGCTGCCCTGGTGAACCATAAGGACCGAGTTGTTTTGACATCTCACCTAGCTTACTTTAGTATGACCACAGGTTCCAGTATGGGTCGGACTTAGCCTAATCCCACTGGTTAGCCTGACGGTCGCAGGGATGGTTTACGGGTATAGACCAATGGGATCAGGACCCGAGGGTTTGTGCGGCCGGGCTGGGGCGAGACCACGGCTGGGTGTCAGCTATGTCGGTTGTCCGTTCGGGCAGTCGAGTGTGTGGGTATAGTGTACGACCTATGCAGAGTGTATAATCCATTCGAATGGTCCGTGTCCACGGTATGGACAGACTACGGTGTGGTCTTGACAACTAGTGAGCTACCTACTGTGGGTTGTGTCGGGAAGGGGTTGCATACCATTAGTTGCATTGCTAATGCATTATGCTCAATGTGCGTCGTGCATGTCATTTCCCCTCCCGTAGGGCGAGGTGGAGCTTGCTGAGTACTTTTGTACTCACCCCTGTTGATTTTTCTCCAAAGGATCCTGACTTTGTGCCAGAAGACTACGAGTGGATCGTGTCCGCACCCAAGCTGATCGAGTGGAGCCATGATGGATGAAGAGCTAGTCCTGCATGTCGCTATGCTAGTTGTTATCCTATGGTTGTTCTGTGTAGCTTTGTGCTGTCACTTTACTCCTAGTGTACGTGTTAAATAAAGCTCTGTAAGACTCTGGACACCACTTGATGTAACATGTATTATGCCGGAGACTTTATTCGGTAATTAATACATGGTTTAGCCTTGATCTTCGGGTCGGGGCGCTTCAGGCATCCAACCTGCGACCATGAACTAGCCTGAAAGGTCAAGGACCTGGTTTTATGGTCACGGGGGAAGCTTGGACCCATTGACTGGGGACTGCATCTATGGGCCAAAGATCCAGCTAGCAGCCCAGAGACTACAGGAGGCCATACAAGCAGCGGCCGAGGGAACATTCCAGCTGGATAGAGAGAGGGACGAGCTGACTTACGCCCTTGGGAATCCAGAGCATCCAGGCCGCACAAGAGGCGAAGGCGTGGTTCCGTGGAAGTATGGGTTCAGGGATTACATTGAATCATATAGGAGCTGGCAAAGAAGAAAGAATAATGAGCGGGAGCAGTTGTGAAGGCTAGAGGAACGGCTCATGTCACACGATCAAAGACTAGAGGAAGAGGTTCAACGCCAAGTGGCCATAGCAATGAGCCAGCAACAGCAAGCGCAAACGGTGCCTCCAGAGCCTAATGTCGCAGCCGATCATATGTCTCAGCGGAAAAGCAGCTGTGCTTCCACAGACGTCGCCGTCGAACCAACAGGGATCCAGGCCGCAGTTGAAGCGACAGCCCCGCAGTGATTTCCAGTGGATGAGATCACCCAGCGGACACCTTGTGACCTGCAGACTGCCATTAAGAACTTAATGTTCACTGTTGCGTACGGTACCACCATGCCAACCCAACCAGGCGACGTGTACCACGGGCAGCAAATTCTGGCAAGATATACAAGTGTTAGCGTGGAGCAGGTGTGCTAGGTTTGGGAGACGCTCGAGCTTGATATTCCTGGAGGCGACGGGGAGAGGACACTAGCAGAAGCCATTCATGGCTACATCCTATGGGATAAGCGCTACATTATCCTAAATTCGGATGATCGAACACCAAGACTAGCATCTCAGCATGCCTCTCCAAGGCCATCATCTCCGCAAAAACCCCCAAGGGCAGCACTGTCTTAGCAAGGTTCACCGGCACATTCTCCATCACCATCATCTCATGCCCGATGAACACTCAAGCATCACCGTCGCCTCCATGGTCACCCCCTCCGCCGCTGGCAAAGAAGCAGAAATAGCCGCCGGCAAAGAAGGTAGCTGCAACGGCTAAGGAGCCTCCAAAGAAGAAGGAAAAGAAGAAGAAAACCAAGGAGGCTCCTATGAAACCCTGGGACATGAGCATTGAAGAATGCGGTCGGATAACTCAAGAAAGAGTTAAAGAGCACTTCAAGCCGAAGCCGGAGCCCGAGAAAGTGATAAATCTGATAGATTTGAAATTTTTTAAGGGAATGTGCGAAGCAAATAAGAGAAAATTCATTCCGAGAGATCCCCTTCAGACTACGAACGCACAATTATCAAAACTACTGAGAAAAAGAAGAGATAATCAAAGTCGTCGTCGTCTGACGTTCCACAGCTCGGAGCCCAAAAGAAACAATCAATAGAGCCTCTCATAGTGGGACAGACGACGCAACAACAAGATTTCATACGGGGGAGGCCATTATATGGATAAACTGGGAAGAAATTTACCAACTATTCCATCAGGAGGACCTCGACATCTCTATGGTCGGCTTGTGGGTTCTGTAAGTATTTTACTCACCTTACGTATTGTTTTGCATGATCTCAACATACTGATCCCTTGATTTATTCGGTATCATGTAGAATGGAGATGCAAACTTGTAGGAGAAAGGGATACTCTCACCTCGACTTCATCGACCCAATTACTTGTAATTGGAGGATTCTACGCGACACTTCCGATGAGCTATTCTAAAACTTGTTCAAGTACATAAGCGTTCATCACAACAAGCAAATGATATTGTTTCCTTACAACTTTGCGTGAGTGATTCCTTCCGTCTAACTCTTTCTATTCTGTAATCGAATTGTTTAAACCTTAACTACCAAGAACTGCCTCCGTATAATCTTGCAGTGAACACTGGGTCCTAATTGTCATAATTCCCGAGAAGAGCCTACTCGTGGTTATGGACTCATTGAGGAGAAATCCAGAATAATAAGAAAATCTTCTTAACATGATGACAAAGTAATTCTACCACTACTCTGTCGATGACGGATAATTTGAATCACTTTGTTACTTGACTATAATTGTTCTAATCATGCACAGGATTTGGAAACAATTCGCTAAAAATCATCTAGGCAAATTTGACAAGGAATTGAAGATCAAGACAGATTTTGCGGTACGCACTTGGATGATTCGTTGCATGATTTATTAGTTTTATTATATATTCATGTAAATACCTGATAATTTATTCTCTCTTAAAGTGTATGAGGCAGAAACAAGGCACTAATTTATGCGCATACTATGTATGCGAGAACATCCATGGTCTGGTAGGTCCTCCAAGGGCCTGGACAGATTGGGAGGAGGAAGTAAGTAAAAAACTTGTTAATATTTGAACTCGTATTTTAATTAGTCGAAATTAATTATCCCCTTTTTCCATAGGTCGAGGAGATGTGCGATAAACTCATACCGGAGGAAAAGATTATGGCGATTCAAGAACAATTGTCCGGATTTATTGTTGAGCAAGTCCTCGATCCAAAAGGCGAATTCTACTATAATGGACTATCTAATATTGACAATCGCAGCAAATATGATAATATACGTGTATATATATAATTAAGAACGAATATACCTATATAAATATATATGTGTGTGTATGTATTATATTTCTATTTATGAGTATGTATGTATTATATATTTAAGCCCTCCAATAATATATATGTGTATATATATGTTTATATATGAAAACTATCTAGGACAAATATTATATAAGTAACTATATATATGTATATATTAGTGGAGATCTTACACACTGAATTCCAATATATAATTTAATTGAAATGTAAAAGTATAATCGAAATAGAAAAATAATTGAGAAAAGAGAAACAGAAAAATGGACATTTTGTCCCGGTTGGTAGGGTGCGCCAGGCATGTGGCGCTGTCAGCACCTTTTGTCCCGGTTGGTGTTACCAACCGGGACAAAAGGGTGCTTTTTGTCCCGGTTGCCAGACCCGGGACAAAAGGGCACCCCCTTTTGTCCCGGCCTGGCATTTCCGGTTGGGAAACAGGGACAACAGAGATTTCCCAACCGGAACAAATCAGTATTTCTGTAGTAGTGGTTGTATACTCTGTCCATTGCAAAAAAAAAAGCATATCGCTAAGATAGATTATTAATGATATACTACATGAAATTTACCTAGCTATACCCCCTAATTAGTGATGTGAATCGGTTTTGTTTGTCAAGGTAATTAAGTGGAATTGTTACACTAAACACCACATGCATGATTCCTGGTTTATCATGATTGGTGGATGAGGGATTACGTCTAGATAGAGTGGGAGAGGGATGTAATTAAACTAAAGGGGCCCACAACCTGTCATATGTTATGGGAATTCCATGTTTGGAGCCACCAACAAAACTTTAGCGGGCTAAATTTAATTGCAAGGGATCCAAACGGCCTAGCTAAAAGACCAGCTAAAGTTTAGCTGAATTTAGCTGTTTCAACACAGATAAAGTTAGATAAATTTTAGCTGGGTCTATTAGCTGGAGGATCCAAAATACCCCAACTAAAGTTTACCTGGGGGGACTTTTAGCTGGTTAAAGTTGGGTGGATCCAAACAGATTGATGTTCATTTAATATGGATGACCTTATGCAATAACATTAGCCTAAGCAATTGTAAGTTTTCAATTCATATTCCTCCTTACTAAAGACATTAGGGCTATTTTCCCAATGTTCATGTTGCTATATCTAAGACACCAAACTAGCATCTTTTGTCTCCCGGCATCCTCCCCCAACCCCCCTCCTCAATCATTTCCTTCAACATGGCAAGGAGCTAGGGATGCATGACGAAATGATATAATGCTACACAAAGTATCAACTCATGCTAAGTCAGAGAATCGAACATGGGTGGACAAATTCAAACATAATGTGAACAACTAAACACCAACAAAACACCACCCTTCCAACCCAAAAAAAAAGTTATTAAACACAAATGCAGCAATGCGTTGGCAAATAATGGTGATGGTGCTGGATTAATAGCTGATAATGGGTATGACCAAGTTTCTTAAATTTTACATTTTTTCTGATGGATTTTGATTCTCAGGTTGATCATATTTACTACTTAGCATATTGTAAGAGCATCTACAAGAGTGCCCAAAACTCACATTCAAAAACTAGTTTTAGGAATAAACCACAAAAACACCTCTCCAACAGTAGCCTAAACCGATACCCAATCTTTTCGCGCGCCAAAACTGAGCGACGAGTGGAGCTAAATCTCCGCCACGAGGCCGCACTCCCAATCCCAGGTAGCGTTCAGCTTTTTTCCTTCCTCTACATGATTTAACCTCCTACGTGTTGGGCGCTTGGTGTAGTGGGCCCACGTTTGGATGATGTGGCAGCAATGAGATCTATTTTGGGATGAAACTTTTGGGAACTGTTGGATGTGGCAGTCTTTTTTTTATTCCCGATAGTTTTTGGCAAAGTCCTAAAATCACCATTTTGGATATCTACTTTTTGGGGAACTCTTGGAGATGCTCTAAACACTTGTAAGGGATTCTAAATTTGCAAAGCCCAATAAATGTCCCTCCTTAACTAAAGCACTATGTTCTTCATAATGCATTTTATCATATTGTTATACTAAGACTGCTATATATATAGGAGGCTTCCATGTCACTTGAGTATTCCAATAGGAAGAGGACTAGATCCAGATCTGTATGTATCGGACTCTGGTATATATGATATCATTACTACTTGAGTAACCCAAGAAGGAGAAACAATAAATCGTCAAGTTGTGCAAGTGCCACGCTAAAATAAACAGTCCCAAGCTGTGGGTATATTGTTAGTTAATCTTCTAGCGTCACGGACAAAGGATCGGATCCATTTATTAGAATTCACATGATGGGCATGCAGCTTCCCACGCGATCTCTTCTCATAAATATCCTGTCACATCGGCAAAATTAAATGCTCATCAAACTCCACTTAGACTGGCTTTAGTATTTAGGAAGACGATTAGATCTAGATCTACTATGTATTGGACTCTGCTGTGCAATATCATTAAAGTAACCCAATAAGGAGAAAGTTAAAAGCATCAAATTGTGCAAGTGCCACCAAAATAATAATTGATACCGCATGTTGTGCTGTAATGTAGTGTTAGTTAATCTTCTGACATCTCGACATAGGATCTATTTATTAGGATTCACATGACAGGCATGCATCATCTTACCATGTGGAATAGATACCCAGACAAACACTAGGATTAAAAGAAATGCAACTTCCCATGACAAAGACCGTGTGTAACTGCTGACCACGACTAGAGACCTGCCTGCCATCGTCATTATTTTTTAATCCAAAGAACAAATAATAGTCGCTCCAAGAAGCAACAGGCTGTACTAGTACATGCATACCAAACTAGTACGCCCGGAGCTATCCATTTCGCTGGCTGTCATGTCAGTGCATTAATTGAACAATTCTCACTTGCACAGCAACAGGCTGTACTAGTACATGCATACCAAACTAGTACGCCCGGAGCTATCCATTTCGCTGGCTGTCATGTCAGTGCATTAATTGAACAATTCTCACTTGCACTACTAGCATCATGTGCGTGCATTGAGCGTTAGTAGAGCCCATCTCGATCAAAGCGTAAACAAGATTATGCAGTGTGTTAAGAAAATTGAAAATATGAAAAAAAGTCATTTTAGATAAGGTTTGGATCAAAATTGAAAATATAAATCATAAATAACTTTGAAGTTACTGAATTTGAAAAAGTAAAAATCATATGAATAAATTTATCTTAAAAAACACTTTCATTAATATATATATATATATCACTTTTTAACATATTTTTATAAAAATAAGCAGTCAAAGTTATCCTCTGGAAACTGTGTCGCTGTCCTAAACGTCTTTTATTTTCGGATAAAGTCCGTTTTTCAACCCTGAACTATCACGATAGTCCGATTTTGGCCCTTGAACTACGAAACCGGATATCCTACACCTCCAACTAACGAAACCGTTTGAAAAACAACCCTGTCTCAGCCAAAGACGGTTTTGCTACAGTAAAATTTCTGAATTTCTAGAATTTCACACCTCTCTCAATTAAATAATAAAGAAAGCATAGTTATTATTGTCTAAAAATCATGATATTTTTTTGAGAGGTAGATAAAAAGACTAGGAATTTATTTTGGCTATATGTGATACATTAAACATAATGGAATTTGAATTATAAAATTTTAAAAATATGTAAAATTCAAAATTTCTTCAATTTTTGGGTCAGCTAAACCTTTGATAAAAATAAAATAAAAATATAATAATTCATAATTTTTTATTTAGTTTAATAAGGTATTTTTTGTTGGCCCAGATTTCTATGAAAGTTTTTGAATTCCTTCACAATGCTCAAATTTGAATCAAATTTGATTCCTCAAATTTTAATTTATGAATTTTCTATAGAACTTGGGCTAATAAAAAGTACCTAACTAAACTAAATAAAAAATTATGAATTATCATATTTTTAATGCATTTTTATCATAGGTTTAGCTGACCTAAAAATTCAAGGAATTTTGAATTCTACCTATTTTTAAAATTTTATAATTCAAATTCCATTATGTTTAATGTATCACATCTAGCCAAAATAAATTCCTTGTCTTTTGATCTATCTCACAAAAAAATATCATGATTTTTAGACAATATTAACTATACTTTCTTTATTATTTAATTGAGAGAGGTGTGAAATTCTAGAAATTCGGAAATTTTACTGTATTAAAACCGCATTTGGCTGAGCCAGGGTTGTTTTTCAAACGATTTCATTAGTTGGAGGTGTAGGATGTCCGGTTTCATAGTTCAAGGGCCAAAATCGGACTATCGTGATAGTTCATGGTTGAAAAACGGACTTTACCCTTTATTTTCTATATGGAGAGAGTATATATCACCATATGCAACAATTTGATTCCAAACCATCACAATAATGCAAGTTGATGGATATGCATCCGGTTGTTTCGTACTAGTACAATTAATTGTAGTAGGCTCCAATCTCCATGCATGGTCTATCATTGCTTTCCCTCCTAGCTCATCTTGATCCAAGTCAAGTCTTCTCTTCCTCCATATAAAAAAGGTAACAAGGACCAACATGTGGTTTTCTTTTTGGTTTTCGCTGGCGTCGATCACATGGCCGCAGGCAACGGTTTGATTCCAAGCCATCACAATAATTGCAAGTTGATGGATTTGGTTGTTTCGTAGTACAATTCATTAATTGTGGCTCCAACCTCCATGCAAGGTCTATCATTGCTACTTCCAAGTCAAGTCTACCTCAATTAAAAAAGCAAAAAAAAAAACAGCGACTAACATGGAAGCACATGGCGGGCAGACGAGTAGATTCCCCGACAAAACACTGTTACAAAATGTGTGTTCTCGTTGATTGGTAGTAACAAGTCCTTGTATTTGCTGCTAGAGTGTATGCACAAAATGCTGATGTCGTAAATGCATGTGCGGCCCACTACCGCCCAAGGCCCATGCGGGCATAGAGGGGTAAACTCATGCTCAACTCGGCCTGGTACGGATAAGACCCATTCTTATTTGAACTCTGTATTGGATGAATTTATAAATACACAGAACGCAAATTTTGATCGGAAAAAGATAATTTAATGCTTTATACATGAGTAACATTGCCATGTAAGGATTTTTCATCAATCAAGAGTAAATGATTCTGATTTTGTTTCCAACACTGCATTCTGTGCTTTGATCCTCAGAGAACCGCGGGCAACAAGATGCATTTATCCATGTAGTGGGCCTTGGGCCTCTTGTAATCAGCCCATACCTCATTACTCGGGCCGACCCGACCCAATCACAATTCCTCCAGCCCAGGCCTACGACTGCTCGGCCGCCGCCACAGGCGATGTAGGGCACCGTCTCCTCCGGCGCCGGCGACAACGAGGTGAGAAGGTCCATTTCAGTGCTTACCACCTCTCTTTCTTTCCTGGGGTGCGTTTCTTATCTCGCGCATTAGTGCTTGATTTGCCGTTTCGTTTGTAATCGCTGTCATAAATCCCCAATCCAAGCTAGGCGGCAGCCGAGAGCTTGCGGATCCAGAATCCGATGCTGCAGTGAGTGCATTTCTTTCTTCTGCGGCAGGAGAGAGTTCCCTGCGGCGATGGGAGGGTGTGTCATATGAGGTGGAGGGAGGTAAAGTAGGATATTTGCCCAACTGGAAATTAACAATTGAAATGGGCCACTGAGATCTCATCCGATAGTGTTTTCTGTTAGGTTCTGCGATGGAGTCAGCGACAGTATTTGATATTCTATTTTGGAGATGGCAATTACCAATCTGTTGCTGAATGATAGGCTGTTTGGTCATCCTTAATTAATATCTGCAAATGCTTACCAAACAAGTTTAGGTATCAGGGAACATCGCAACAACTTTTGCTGCACTACTCATCAAAGGTTAAAAGATTGATTATAAAGTTCATCAACTGAAGGTCTTTGTTCCAGGTCATTTGTCCCGGCAGCCTTTGGGCCCGAGACAATAGGTGGCTTTTATCGCGGGTCCAACGGCTAGCTGGGCCAGCGGGGGACAGGGGCCTTTTGTCCCGGTTGGAGGCACCAACCGGGACAAAAGGGTGGTCCGGGACAAAAGGGTGGTCTTTTGTCCTGGTTGGTGCCTCCAACCGGGACAAAACTCCATGCCCACCTTATCCCCTTCCCTCTCCCCCCGCGCGAGCCATTCTGCTCACTTGTTCTTGCTGTTCTTGGCTCGGGAAAGGAGAGTTCTTGCTCATTTCTGCACCACATTTGTGAAGATCTTTGATTCTCCCGTCCATCCATCGGCGCTAAAGATTTGGAGCTTGTTTTTCTCTTCTTCCTTGGTTTGTGTAGCTCATTTCATACTTTAGAAATAGAGAAAATGTGCAGCTAGCTCATTTCTTGGACATTTAGATTGCATATGTAGGTGTGATTTTCTTTTAGATATAGATGAGTATGTGGATAGTAGAAATTTTTAGAATGAGTGTAGACACTTCATGTGATGTACTTGTATATATGACCATATTGTAGATAGTTGATTTTTGTATTCATGAATGAATTAATGAAATGAGTATATTAGAATTTTTTGTATTATGAATGGATTATTTTGACACTCTAGTGTTGCATTCGTTCATGCTCACACTCTAGTGATGGATTATTTGTATATTTTTTATATGATTTCATTGTTATTTGCAAGAGTTATTAATCTGATCATTGTAATTGTAATAGTAAATAATATTTGCATTGTAGTGGTAAGAATTTATAATTTTGTGGAAAATAAAGGTATTTTTCAGTAAAATATGGCTTCAGCAACTGGAGGGAGTGGCACCAGTGGGTGTGATCGTTGTCCTTCTGGAGAGAAGGGCACAACTCGAGTAGGTTCGGTCCAAAAAACCTAGTGCTTTTAATATGGTAGCGCTCCGTTATTTGGAAAAAGAATATAGAGAATGCATGGCAAGGGGCGATGAACCTCCGTTTGATCTTGAGAATTTATTGCGGCGTTACGGTTCGTCACCACCAAACTCGGAGGTTTCAGCTCCGCCATCTTCTTCTGCGCTAGCAAGAAATCCGTTAGAGCATTCTGCGTTCCAACGTAAGGACGGTTGAAAACATATGTGTTGTTGTCCGAATTTTTAAGTTTCATGTTGAATACTCCTTTGTTAAGTTTTGTAATGGATTAAGTACTCCTTTTAATTAATCAAGATGTATGATGGATATTGCAGATCTTTTAATTATTCATGTTATGTTACATTTAGTTTAATTTAGGTTTGATATATTTTATTTATTCGATACGTGTAAAGAATTCAAATTGATTTCTTTAAAATGTAGATGGACTGGCAATGGATGTACAATGCTGACCGACGTTCGAAAGAATTCATTGATGGCCTGCATTATTTTTTGTCTGTGGCTGAGGCAAACAAGCAGAATGGTAACAGAAAATGATCCTAGCGACGATCTGGGGTAGGCATTGCACAATGTGCAGGCAGACTGTGAGAGTGAAACAGAGTGGTTGAAGTTCCAGAAGTTGTTAGAGGACCACCATAAGTTGTTGTACCCAGATTGTCAAAATAGATTGAAGAAACTTGGCACCACCTTGGAGTTGCTGCAATGGAAGGCGACAAATGGTGTATCTGACAAGGGATTTGGTGAATTACTCAAACTTGTTAAAAAAATGCTTCCTAAGGACAACGAATTGCCTACCACAACGTATGAAGCCAAACAACTTGTTTGCCCTTTAGGATTGGAAGTGCAAAAGATACATGCATGCCCCAACGACTGCATCCTCTACCGAGGCGAGTACGAGAATTTGGATGCATGTCCCGTATATAGTGCATTGCGTTACAAGATTAGAAAAGATGATCCTGTAGATGTCAAGGGGTAGCCTCCCCGGAAGAGAGTTTCTGCGAAGGTCATGTGGTATTCGCCTATAATACCACGTTTGAAGTGTCTGTTTAGAAATAAAGATAATGCTAAGTCGATGCGATGGCACAAAGAGGAACGCAAGAAAGACTCGATGTTGAGACACCCCGCTGATGGGTCGCATTGGAGAAAAATAGATAGAGCATACCCTGAATTTGATTTGGATGCGAGAAACATAAGGATCGGTTTGAGTACGGATGGCATGAATCCTTTTAGTGAGATGAGCAGTGGTCATAGCACTTGGCCTATGACTCTTGTATGTATCCACCATGGCTCTGCATGAAACGAAAATTCATCATGATGCCAGTGCTTATCCCGGGTCCAAAGCAGCCCGGAAATGACATTGATGTGTACCTAAGACCATTGGTCGAAGAACTCTTATTGCTCTGGGGCGATGAAGGTGTACGGATGTGGGATGAATACAAACAGAAAAACTTCAACCAACGAGCATTGCTGTTCGTAACGATCAATGACTGGCCTGCTCTTAGTAACTTGTCAGGACATTCGAACAAGGGATACAAAGCATGCACACATTGTTTAGATGATACCGATAATATATGGTTGACTCACTGTAAGAAGGTTGTATACATGGGTCATCGTCGGTTTCTTCCCATCAGGCATGCGGTATGAAAGAAGGGCAAGCATTTCAAAGGCCAAGCGGACCACCGAACAAAACCGATGCACCGTAGTGGTAAAGACATCTTCAACATGGTAAAAGATCTAGAAGTTATTTTTGGAAAGGGATCTGGTAGCCAACCTGTTTCAAACATAATTCTGTCGAATGAAATTGCTTAATTTTATGTAAAATTCACTTTTTAAACATTAATATCGTGATAGAATCCACTTTCTGTCAAAAAGCAATAGTTTGAAAAAATTTGTTTACCTAATATATTTTTGCATGGTCAAAATAACAAATATGATTTCAAAAAAGTTAGATATTTTGTTGACCCAATCACTTGAATGAAAATTAATTATTTTTGTTGCGTGTATCAAATTTATATAGAGATAAGAAATTTTGTTCCATAATTCTTGGAATCAAAATTTATTAACTGAATTAACAAATGAAAGCCTATTTTAAAAGAGAAGTAAAAAGAAACAAAAACAAACATAAGATTTGGCGGGAATGAGGGAAAACGTGCCCCTTTTGTCTCGGGTGGTAGATCCACCCGGGACTAAAGGTGGGCCGCGGGCTGGGAATTTTCCCGGCCCGCCCAAAAACACCTTTTGTCCCGGGTGGAGCCACCACCCGGGACAAACCCCTTTTGTCCTTTTGTCCCGGGTCGTGGCTTCACCCGGGACAAAAGGGGGGCCCCCTATATATGTCCCTTCTTCCTCCACCTTCCTCCAACACTTGGGCACAGTTCTTGATCTGCACCGCGCCACCGTCGTCTCCCCTGCTCCCATCGCGCCTCTTGCTCCGCCGCCATCCCCGAGCGCCGTCGACGTCCCCCACCATCCCCGAGCGCCGCCCGAGCTCCGCCGCCTCCACGCCCAGGCCGCCTTGGACAACGACCCCGCCAGGCCGCTCACTGGTGCGCCGCCGTCCTTCCCCCGTGCCACCTCGTCTTCGCCGCCCCGGCCTCCACTCCGCGCGCCCTCGTCTTTGCCGCCCCTGGTGGCCTCCACTGCACGCCGCCGCGCCACCACCCTCTCCGCTGCGCGCCACCGCGCCGCCAGCTCCGCCTCGTCGTCCAGGGCTGCCGCCCTAGCTTTCCCCACCCTGTGTGAGTGTGGATTTTCTTTTTTCTTTTAAAATTTTATGTTTATGTAATTCTTTTTTATATTAACTAGAATTCAATTATGCATATAGATATTTTTAGAATTATATTATGGATATAGTGTTTTATTTATTATATATTAAGTAGAATTGATTTATAGAGACATTATTAGAATGCAATTATGGATATAGTGTTTTCTTTATTTATAGAGATATAGTGAGAATTAGAGAGAATTTATAGAGAAAAAGAGAAGGAAATAGAGAATTAGAGAGAATTTCTTTTATGATGTATTTATTATTTAATTATGTCATTCAAAGACTTTAATTATCATATATTCATTATTTAATTATGTCATTCAAAGACTTTAATTTATCATGTATTTATTATTTAATTATGTCATTCGAAGCCATTAATTTATCATGTATTTATTATTTAATTATATCATTCGAAGCCTTCAATTTATCATGTATTTATTATTGAATTATGTCATTTATATTACTTCTCGAGCTCGCAAACTCGCGCTAACACACAATCGTTTCCGATAGTTTCCGATCGTTACCGATCCCGACCGAATCGTTTCTGATAGTTTCCGATCGTTACCGATACGAGCGAATTGTTTCCGATAGTTTCTGATCGTTACCGATACCGACCGAATCATTTTCTATAGTTTCCGATCATTACCGATACCGACCGAATCGTTTCCGATAGTTTCCTATCGTTACCGATCTAAATATGTGGATTATTTAGAGAATTTTTTAAGGGTTTTATTTGTATTCATATTCTAGTTACGATGGACCCGCGACACACAGATGCGGAAGACGAACAGTTCCTGTTGAATATGATTGCCGAAGGTCAAGGAAATGTCCCTGAACAAGCTGATGATGGCAGCAATACCGACATATATTTGAATATGTCTGGTGATGGAATTGAGCCACCATCTATTCAGGATGACGATGCATGTGAACAAAGTGCTAATGTACATATTAAAACTATACTTATTTGTAGTGAAAATCATATTTTCATATGAATCTATATGAATACTATAAATGTTTTTTTATAGCCGTCTGGATCATCATCGCAGTAGAAAAAGACGAAGCGAGGCCCGACCAAAAAAAACTGGAAGGGCGGTTCATTATAACGGAAGTTGGTTCAGATGGCGAACCGATCGCTCCAGAAGCTGCCGCCAAAAAATTCATAAGACAATCTGGATGTATTGTCAGGGACCACATCCCGATCAGCTTCAGGCTCTGGAAAGCTTCCAATCCAAGCAAGGAACGAGATGCGGTACCCGAAAGATAAAAAGAATGGTGCTGGTGGGAGCTTAAGAAAAACTTCACGGTTCCAGCTGAATCCGAAGAGATATGCAAGCGCTGGACCCTGAGTAAGATGGCCGAACAGCTGCAATCATTCAAGAAAATTTTGACGAAGAAATATATCAAGACCGGGACCACACCCGTATTTACCGGCGAGCTCGAAAAGCTCATGGGTCACTGGGATGCATTTGTGGAATACAAGTCTTCAGAGCTTGGGCTTCAGAAGGTGCAGAAGGCCAAAGATAATGCCTCGAAGAAAGTGTACCATCACACTCTAGGCCAAGGAGGCTACAAGCTTGTAATACCCAAATGGGAGAAGATGGAGCAGGATCTGCTTGACAGAGGCATCCAACCTGCGACCATGAACTGGCCTGAAAGGTCAAGGACCTGGTTTTATGGTCACGGGGGAAGCTTGGACCCATTGAATGCGGACTGCATCTATGGGCCAAAGATCCAGCTAGCAGCCCAGAGACTACAGGAGGCCATACAAGCAGCGACCGAGGGAACATTCCAGCCGGATAGAGAGAGGGACGAGCTGACTTACGCCCTTGGGAATCCAGAGCATTCGGGCCGCACAAGAGGCGAAGGCGTGGTTCTGTGGAAGTATGGGTTCAGGGATTACATTAAATCATATAGAAGCCGGCAAAGAAGAAAGAATGATGAGCGGGAGCACTTGCGAAGGCTAGAGGAATGGCTCATGTCACATGATCAAAGACTGGAGGAAGAGGTTCAACACCAAGTGGCCATAGCAATGAGCCAGCAACAGCAAGCGCAAACAGTGCCTCCAGAGCCTAATGTCGCAGCCGATCATATGTCTCAGCGGAAAAGCAGCTGCGCTTCCACAGACGTCGCCGTCGAGCCAACAGGGATCCAGGCCGCAATTGAAGCGACAGCCCCACAGCGTTTTCCAGTGGATGAGATCACCCAACGGACACCTTGTGACCTGCAAACTGCCATTAAGAACTTAATATTCACTGTTGCGTACGGTACCGCCATGCCAACCCAACCAGGCGATGTGTACCACGGGCAGCAAATTCCGGTAGGATATACAAGAGTTGGCATGGAGCAGGTGTACCAGGGTTGGGAGACGCTCGAGTTTGATATTCCTGGAGGCGATGGGGAGAGGACACTAGGAGAAGCCATTCATGGCTACATCCTATGGGATAAGCGCAACATTGTTCTAAAGTCGGATGATTGAACACCAAGACTGGCATCTCAGCATGCCTCTCCAAGGCCATCATCTCCGCAAAACCCCCCAAGGGCAGCACTGTCTCAGCAAGGTTCACCGGCACATTCTCCATCACCATCATCTCATGCGCCGATGAACACTCAAGCGTCATCGTCGCCTCCATAGTCACACCCTCCGCCGCCGGCAAAGAAGCAGAAACAACCACCGGCAAAGAAGGTAGCTGCATCGGCTAAGGAGCCTCCAAACAAGAAGGAAAAGAAGAAGAAAACTAAGGAGACTCCTATTAAATCCTGGGACATGAGCCTTGAAGAATGCGGTCGGATAACTCAAGAAAGAGTTAAAGAGCACTTCAAGCCGAAGCCGAAGCCGAAGCCGGAGCCCGAGAAAGTGATAAATCTGGTAGATTTGAAATTTTTTAAGGGAATGTGCGAAGCAAATAAGAGAAAATTCATTCTGAGAGATCCCTCTTCAGACTACGAACGCACAATTATCAAAACTACTAAGAAAAAGAAGAGACAATCAAAGTCATCGTCGTCCGATGTTCCACAGCTCGGAGCCCAAAAGAAACAATCAATAGAGCCTCTCGTAGTGGGACAGACGACGCAACAACAAGACTTTGTTACATTTTTGAAAGAATCAAACCTGACGGCGGCTCAGATTGCAGGGGGAGAAGATATTCCAAAGGCTGATGTGGTCGTCAAATGGACGTATGAGCTGGGCAAATCTCTTGTAGCCCCCGAAGTAGTGTGCGTGCTTCCAACGCAAATGTATAAGCTGCACCAGCACTACATGTGTGCGATGGCCGATTGCATCTGCATGCAGGGCGCAAAGATTAAAGATGACAATTTCTTACAGGGGGAGGCCATTATATGGATAAACTGGGAAGAAATTTACCAACTATTCCATCATGAGGACCTCGACATCTCTATGGTCGGCTTGTGGGTTCTGTAAGTATTTTACTCTCCTTACATATTGTTTTGCATGATCTCAACATACTGATCCCTTGATTTATTCGGTATCATATAGAATGGAGATACAAACTTGCAGGAGAAAGGGATACTCTCAACTCGGCTTCATCGACCCAATTACTTGCTGGCACAGACAGAGAGGAAGAGAGAGGAAGTGGGAGGAGGGAGAGGGAGGATGAGGGGCAGAGCAGCAAGAGAAACAAAGCGACACTCTTTCTTTCCCGTCCTCGCAATCCTTTCATTCTAAGGAGGGTTTGGGTTCAAGGCGAAAGTGGGAAGGAGGATGGATCACATGGGAAAGGCATGGGGCCCGCCACCATGTCCTTCGCATTCCGCTGCGGTCGTCGGACCACTAGAGAAGCCCCGTCGCCGTCTTCTTGATGCGCCATTCAGGGAGCGTGCACCTAGGCATCGCCGCCACTTTCTTGGCGCCGCCCGCGGCGCTGTTGTGGTGGCAGTGCGGCGTCGCTGCCAATTCCTTGTCGCTGCTCGTGGTGCGTTTGTCGTGATGTTGCAGCATCGCCGTTGCCCTCTTGGTGGCGCCCGCAACACGGCCAAGGTGGTGATCCGGAATAGCTGTGCCCTTCTTGCCCATCTGGGCGCGTTGGTCGATGGATAAGGGCAAGCCCATGGCGCCGCCGGACATCCGGAGAACGACCTCACCGAAGTACCTACGTGTGCCGAGGTAGATTGATACTTTGGTTTCATGCATCACTCTGTGTTTTCTTGTTCAAAGGAAGTTAATTTAATCACTGGTTTGGATGTTTTTCAGGTTGCAACTGAAGAAACAACTAGCTGGCCGAAGGCTCTGATCACAGCTTGCTACAGCGTTGCCCTGTTTTCATCCTCGACAGCGAGGAGCATTAGAAAGGAGGCCCTGTCCAAGCTCCGCAACCTCTCGGATGCCAGTCTGCTCCACCTTCCCCTCACGGTTCAAGACCCAGTGAAGGATGCGAGGCTTCTCCACCAGGTCCACAGAGACCACGGGATTAGAGCAACTCTGCTTGCTGTGAGGGTTCAGCTGACACATAGACCACACTACTTGGCTGCTGAGAGTGCAAGTACTGATTTCAGCTTGCTTGATGAGAATCCCCTCTTGGTGCTCAATTGTGTTGGTTCGATTGAAATCACCAAAGCCTTCTGCAATGACTGCATTGCAGCCTCCTCCTCAAAACTCAGAGCTCCAATGAAATGGTCACTACACAGTTCAATTGAGGATCATTCACCTTACATTCTTGTAAGGCTGATTTAGTTGTGCTCTTTGTTCACGCATACAGTTAGCTATTGCGGATACTATGTAAATTGACCATTCTAAGTTTGTGTTTCTATGTCTACCCTGCTTTTAGGAACGAACAATCCTGGATCATCTTAAATTTGGTTCGAAGAATACAAATTTAATCCTATTATGCAAAGAGATCTGGAGTATTTAGGACTAAATTAAGTCTATAGGAGTATTTATGTGCGTCCCAGTTCGAGGTGAACATATCTTTTCTTTTAAGATAAAATATAGAACCACTGGAATTTACCATTTTTGTTCATGCAACTGTACTTTAATTACACTATGCATAACTACATAACACTATGTGGTTTTAGGTATACAACTCTATCTACACCAAGGAATTGTTCCCATTGACCTTTCTGTCCAGGTTGGAGTTGGAGATATGAACACCACAAAAGTTCTTCTCAAGGGAAATGTAGATGTCAATGAAGCTGGCCCTGAAGAAAACACTGCAATTGACTTGCGCCTCAGTGTTAGCTCAAGAACACAGGAGCCAAGGTACCGTCCTTTGAAAGTCTGCTATGTTAACCGCTAAATTATAGATAGGTCTTTAGCTCCTTCTCGGTCTTTTTTAGTTATCTTTTGTCTTCTGCAGGATTGTGTGGTTTCTGCTGAAGAATGGAGCTGGAGTTTTCAAGGGGAGAAATATACATTGTGCTATGCCAATACCAAAGTGTGCACACTTGCCAGAGATTTTCAGCTTACATCTTCATGAAATGGAAGAATCAGATTGTCAATTCCAAAGATCTGCACCTATAGCCAATGTTGAAATATGCAATGCATACTTGGAACATTCTAGAAGATTGTGGGAATCACAAGAATCTAACTTTGCAATGCATGAGGATAACATCATGCCAATGTAAGAAGATTCTAGAAGAGTGGAGAGCAAGTATGAGCAATATTTATCATGCTTCATGGTGAAGTGTAGAATTCTTTAGAGGAAAGATATTTGTATGATAGGATAAAGATGGAGAAAACTCTAGAAGTGTATAAGAGTGTAGAAGGTGGACACATGGCAACACCATATGAACCATGTAGTCTTATAAATAGGGGTGTCCCCCTCCCCTTGCCATAATATGGCATAAGAGGTCTTAAGTAGGAGATGACAAGGTTGTCATATAGTGTAGTCATTTCATGGTAGGGTAGCCACATAAAGAGTGTAAGTGTCATCTCGTGTTGTATCAAGTTGAATATGAATAAAGGTTTGAGTTCCCTTGTAAGTGTTAGCCTCCCAGTTTCTAAGTTGCGATCTATCATAGGCTGGCTCTGGCACCCGGGATCACAAAGGGATTGGGCTTCATCGTAGGAAGGCTCTGCCTCCCGGAAGCCAGCTTTATCTATTGGTAGGCTCTGCCACCCGGAAGCCATAAAGCGGCTCTGCCGTTGAAAGGACCCAATACACTAAGTAGCTAGAAATAGAAGAAGCTAATCGACTCTAGAGTGAGTTGGTGTGTCTTAGATGTAGGTTCTATGCATAGTGGGTATTAGGGCCACCTCGGTTCCCAACAGCCAATATCAGTGAGGACTCACCTCAGTAGGTTATGCAGGCAGCAAGAACAATACTGAAAGCCAGCAAGATGGTGATGCTTGCGGAAGCAGAAGCCAAAATGTTCCTATATTCATAAGGCATTGTTCTAGATTGGTTGAACTGACACTCAACTTGGATGAATCTTTGGAACATATGATGAACTTATATGAACATAAGACGAAAACAAAAGTTGCAAATCGTTATTTCTCATATGGGCCGCAAAGAATCAAACTGGGTCACACCTTACGGTTCTATGGGATAGCGCGAAACACTACTGTCAATCTTCATGGCAGGCTGCTCGGGGGAAAGTAAGTTCAAAATAATCTTCTTGTGTCATTATGACTGTTGACTTTTGTTTAATTGTTTCTTTGAGTTTTTTTTTGAGATCTTTGATTTGATAATGAGATTGTGTATAGTTCAGGACTGATAGCATGGAGAAATATGTCAGTGATAATGGAGAGAACTTCTCAGTAGAAGTTACTCTACCTGATGGAAATGTCTCATTGGATATGACTAATCTAGGATGCCTATTCCTGTCAAGTCTGTTAAAATGTTTCACGCATATATTTGTTCACTCCAAGAGCTGGAATGGAGACATCACAATGAATAATTTTAAAGTTACTGATGGTCATGTCTGAGTCATTATAAGTGTTGAAAGCTTATTTGAAAATTCCTGGTTTACTTTAGAAGAAGAATCTTCTACAAGAGCAACCCGAAACTGATTTCAAATTACCCACACTATATGAACAGCCTGATTGGATCTTTACAGTCACTGAGGTCTTCATCCTTATCAGATGATGATAAGCTCTTTATTGAGACACACATGTCTTGTATTGAGTCCTTTGCTAAGGTAGTAGAAAATAAAGTTCTCCATGAAGTGGGTTTTTCCTTCCATAAATTGGTGGTGCCAAAGGAATTTTAGTTTCTAAAAAATGCGAGATGATGCTATAAATAAGCTAGTTCAGTAATGGAAGGCGGGTGTGCATTATTGTTTAACAAAATGAACAAACAAAAAACAAGCATCTAAACAATTTGAAGTCAGCACCTCAACACTCACCGTGTACGGACATGAGTAAAATTAAGAACTAACGCGAGGGTTGTGGTAAAAGAAAAACATTAAAAAGAGACATGCCCCATCACTAGCTAGCTCCAGGGATCCGTATACACAAAATCTGCTGCCAGAAGATATTCCTCCAACGGTCCACTTCCTGTGAGATGGACCAGTTCTATCCTAGGCCCTGGCTCCTGTTCCAACAAATAAATACTATAATGCATGCTTAGCTTATATTCTGCAACATTTTTTTTAAATTCTATGTGCAGTCAACAAATCAACGCAATACATACGTGTAGCTAGGAGTAGTACTAATTAGGAAGTTAGGAGTAATTATTCTTTGTTTGTTTCTCACAGCACAAATATTGGTTCAGCTATATTCGACTTATTCTTAAAAACAATTATGAATTGCAAAATAAAATGATAATTTTCAGAGTCTTTGTTGAGGAAGCCTAATTGATTACAAATACAACGAGGTCCGTATAGCATCGACTGATGTCTGATGATGAACCAGGCGATAATGGCGTGTGGGGTGCGCACGATCACGGGATCGATTACACCACGTACAGAGCACGGCCAATCGACGAGGGGGGTCCGCTTGCGGAGCTGCTGGAGAATTCTGGAAACCATTGCATTGCATTGGTCAGGTCAGGACGGGTGGGATGGGAGATCAATGAGAGGCCAAACGGCACGTCCAGCCATGGACTTTCTCCTTTCTTCTCTCCTGGTTCCGCGCGGCGCTGTGGTGGGAGGAGGAGGACGGGAAAAGCCTGGGTGTTTTTTTTGGACAGTAGCACGCACGACGATGCCAGTGCAGGGCATTGGCCATTGGCAGCTGAGGAAATTTACTTTTGTGCCCTTCCACTTCCATCCTCCCAGCCCCACGAGATCAACAACACACACAGATCATTTCGTTAGATCGGCAGTTGGCTAGAGAGGATTCAGATTTTCATTCGATACAACCTTTTGAATTCCAATTTCAAATCATGTTTCCCTTTCCAGAGTTTCAAAATACAACAGAGCTGTGTGTGAGTCTGTGAGAGGGACAGAGGGGAGCTGATCATGACAGCTAGCTGCAGCAGGCAGTGGGGAGGAGGCAGAGAGAGAGAGGCAGCTGGCAGGTTCGTTCTTTGAACCGATTGCAACTTTTTCAGACAAACTCCGACTCTTTCTCGCCCCCCAACACGCCCCCCTCCACGTCTGCAAACCTGATTACCTGTCACTACACACGGAATCGCGTTTCGTTTTGTCCCGTCCCGGAGTCTTGGCTAGTGTTAGTGTTGGTGTAAGACGCTATTCGGGATGAAGAGGTCACAACAGCCCAAGTAGTTGGAGACGAGCCTTTCGAGAAATGGAGGCGGACAATAATGGCACGAAAATCAAAGCAATAGCAAGTTTGCTCTATATTCCATAATGATTTGTACAGTTAAGGGGGTATTTATAGCCCAACGGCTCACCTACCCATTTGCTACAATTCCCATATTACCCCTAACTGCCCCAAATACAGAATATTCTCTGAGTTATTTGGTAATATCAAATATGCAGACTCAATGGATTACAGCTGGCCCGACATGTGGGTCCTAGTCTTGTTCCAGATCCTTCACCGCCCAACAACTTCGATCAGGGCTTCGGAACCGGGCCTTCGCCGAGCGAGTCCGCCACTCCTCTTTCGCTTGATTTCCATCCGCCCTTGTACCTTCGCTTCAGGACCTTCGCTTGGGTACCTTTGTGACTTCGCAGGACGAGAGTCGTCAGCAGCGACGGCGTGCTGGGTCTTCGTTGAGGCTACTGCGCTTTGAGGTCTTCGCTTCGGGGTCTTCGCCGGTGCCTCGTCACGAATCGACGTCTTCGCACCCCGCCGAAGGTGGCTTCCCCAACAGCTAGTCTTGCGCTAGGATATGCAGAAAGACCCTTTGAAACTTTAATATATTTGTAGAGACCTATTTGGTTGGGTTCTAATTAAACCATCTTTTGCACACTCCTTTTTAGGGCTCTTTTACGGTGCACCATACCACCACCTATGCAGTATGGACCTATTTTTTATTTTTTAGTAAGGGTAACTAGGTAATTGTTGCAAATTTACTAATTTTGCCAGCCTCCACTCCCCTCCGCGACCTGACCCCGCACACCCCGTCATTTCCCCCGTCCACCTTTTCCCGATCCGCTGCCGCTGTCGTTTCCCCGATTCGCCACCACCGCCGTTTCCCCGATTCGCCGCTGCCGCCATTCGTTTATGCCACCAAGAAAAAAACTTCCAATACTACCCCTATACCACCTATACCACCTACGTATGCCACCCTATACCACATGTGCAAGTTGTGGTGGTATACAATTAATCTCAACCATCGGATCCTTTCATACTGGTCCTTTTGAAACAGTGGTATATGGTGGTATGGTCCACCGTAAAAGAGCCCTTTTTTATATGTCATTTAGTCTACTGTTTTGGTTCCATACATAGTTTATTCACGGCAAAATTTTCAGGTCTCACAGATCATAGAGACTAGAGTTGTGACGTTATTCTCTTAGATTCGACTACCTAATTATGGTATGTTTGTATCCGCAAAAATGGCATAGAGAACCAAACACTAAAAATATGATCTGCAAATATATAGGCAAGCGTTAGGGCCCCAACCATCACTACAAGAAAAATGAACTTTCCTCATTGGCCATAGGACTGGTTTACTGTTGACCCGATACTAATGTGAGCATTAGTACCGAGTCCAACGAATAGACCCCGAGGATACTGTGATATCGGATTCCGTAGTAGTGTTGTATTTGGGGCATCTTTTGAACCTTATTTTGTAGATATGTGAATTGTAAAAATATAATTGTTTTCCTTAAAAAAATATAATTGTTGTTCTAAGTTGATAGTGATGATGAGAGGGAAGCCAGACTTGATGCTGTTCTCAGCCACGCCTGTGGTAATCTAAATGAGAACATGCAGGACATGGAGACTGATCTCATTATTGACCTTTCTCCTGTCCTTCATAAGAAAAAAAACAAGCACTGCCAAAAATCTTAAACATGGCAGACTCCCCAATAAAGCTAAAAACTCATTCGAAAATTGTTATCAAATGAAAGGGGTATTCTGGGATAGCAGAGGTCTTGCAGACTTGGCTAAACATAGATTTTTGGTTGATTTAGTTAAGGAAAAACAAATTAATTTCATAGCTCTCTCTGAAACTAGCAGAGATGATTTTCCGGATCATACCTTAAATAATCTATGTGCGGGCCGGGATTTCCTTTGGCATTGTATGGCACCACACGGACGATCTAGAGGCATCCTCCTTGGAGTTGATCTGAATGTTTTTGATATTGGAGCCATTGCTGAGGGAGATTTCTTTGTGAAATTTACCTTAAGACGCAAATGTGATGGCTTCAAATTTGTGCTGTATACAGTCTATGGCCCGACACAATATCAAAACAAAAAGACTTTTTTAGTGGAAATGGCAAACACTTGCTCCAAAGAATTGCTCCCCTATATAATTGGGGGTGATTTTAATATTATGCGAATACCGGAAGATAAGAGCTCCGGAGTGTTTGACGCTAAATGGCCAAATTTGTTCAATGCTGTCATTGAATCTCTTGATCTAAAGGTGTAACACCCGGTTTATAAAAGGACATAAACCGAGCAATCATATACATGCCAGGATCAAGTCACACATATATACAACAGAATGAATAGTATATCACAACACATATCACGTAAAAAAATATAATAAAGCGTATACGAATCATATTTATTACATTAATGACAAAAATGTCTAATACAGCGGAAGCGAAGTACAAATACGATAAAAACTCTCCGAAGCTGAGCAGGGCGCCACAGGGACGTCGACTGGGAGACGAACGCCTAGAAGTCCTCGTAGTCCTGGTAGCGCTGAGCGAACTCCCTCGCGTCGGCAGGAACTGAGCAGGAGTAGAATATCCAAGAGAAAAAAGTAGAGAAGAGGCAAGAGTGAGTACACAACTTGTACTCAACAAGTATAACACAAACTATGAGGCTCTAAGGTTGGCTGACTGACTGCATTAGCTTTTAAGTCTTGGCAAAATTTTATTAAAGCTATTTACTATGAGTTGATGAATTACCATTAACCCAGTTACATAGTAATTAATCAAAATTAATTAAGAAACTACTGAGAACCAAACCGAACCAAGCCACCCGGGGAAACCTGCCTCGTCAAAGGAAGATAACCCCACTAATCAAAAGGAGGATCTGGGCCGCTCATAACTGTGATCACGGCTAGTATACCAGTTTTACACTCTGCAGAGGTTGCACATCTTTACATACAAGTCGTGAGCTACGCCAGTTGTTCATCACACTTCCTTAGGTGAGATGTCTAGCAAACTCACTACGAGGCCTTTACAAAGAATCTCGTTGGTAGGGAGTAACCGCGAGGGTGGATCGGCGACTATGGAGCAGGTCTAGTGGGCATCAAGACACGAAGCACAGACGAGGCCACTCAGCACGAGGGCCATAGAAGCTTACCGCCCCTGCCCCGCAGGTAAGTTACTCCAAACTAAAAAGACCTAATTATTACGCCAAGACCGTCCCATTCCAGTCTTGTGGTAGCGATGTTGTCCCAGGTTGTCGCTCTATGAACCAGTCCTTATGGAGAGTGGCCAACCAAGCACTAAGCACCGTGCTGGCCCCCTAAACCATGTTTCTAACAAAACATATTTTAACGAGACGTGAGCCACCCAAGCACGAAGCACAGAGGGCCACTCCCAGAATTAAGTTGCATAAATCATTAATCATATTAATTAAAAAGGACCAAGTGTGTTATAGCGCGGCACATAGCACAACTAACCAAAATGCAACCCAAAGGATATATATAAAGGATATAAAGTGGCTAGGAAATCCTTATAGGCATATAGTATTAAAATGCAGTATGAAATTGTAATTAAAATGATAGGTGTTGTTCATGTTATACTTGCCTTCCTCATACTGCTCCTGCTACTGCTCAAACTGGTCAGAAGACGGCTACTCCGGGTACTGGTACTGGGGCTCCTCAGATGGATCAACGTCTACTCATGAACACATGGCCAAAACAATGCACAATAATAAGCATACAAGCAAGCACTAACAAAAGCTAAGAAATAGTACATTAATACATAAAAATAGTACACTAAACTAATCTAAAGCTATTCTACGAGCTACAACGATCGCGTGGACATAAAGAACGCCTAAAACGGAGCTAAAATGCAAAATCTAGGCTAAAAACAAGTTCCAGGGACCTATTTGTAAGAAAACTAGAGTTCCAGGGGGGTTTCTGGGCTAAACTGAGAACTAAAACGTAATTAACGGTTAGATCTAAGGGCTAGCATGCAAAAACTCAACGTTTGGACTACGGGCGCTATTCCTACAAAGCTCAGGGGCTAAAACAAAAAAACAGGACCTAACTGTAATTAGTTTTGTATACAGATGGATCGCGGGTTAATTTCAAGAAAGCCTAGGGGCTCTTTAGCAAAACGTGCAAGGCGAACCGGTATCTTTAGATCGGGATCGTCGGATCTCAATCCGATGGCTCAGGGCGGCTCGGTCCTAGATCTAATCTGGGCCGCGTGTCTCGGATCGGACGGTTGAGAAGCCTTGCGCGCGGGAGTGGCGGCGGTAGGTCGCCGGAGCTCTGCTCCGCGGCAGGGGGGATCGCCGGGGTTGGCCTATCTGGCATTCCTTGGCTCGTTTTGGCCTGGGATTTGGCTGCGGAGGATCAGTGTCGAACGGGTAAACCACCTGCGGGGGTTGTGAGGGTCCGTGAAGGGTGTGGTGGTGCGCGCAGGGAAGGGGGTGCCTCGGCGGTGGTGGAGCTCGCCGACGAGCACCGCCCGGGCTCCTAGAGGGTGCTACTGGCCAAAGTAACGAGCGCAACGGACAGCGGAAGTGCTACGGTTGCTCACCGAGCTTTGGATCGAAGAAGATGGCCGGGCGAAGACGATGGCGTCGCTGACTGGCGGTGGAGCGGGGGCAGAGCTTGCGGAGGGGGTTCTGCAGCGGTTCTCCGGGCACCTAGACTCTGCGGGTCGGCTCGTGGTGCTCCTGCGGGGGTCTCACGGGGGTCAGGGAGGTCGGGGAACCATCGGAGGCGAGGAATCGCGGCGGCGCAGAGACTCACCGGCGGCGACGTCTGGTGAAATTCCGGCGCGATGGTGGCGGAGACCGAGGGCATCGAGCTCGGGGAAGGTCCTGGCCCTGACGTGGAGCTGTTGCGCGGCTAGAGGTGGTCCGGGGTGCGGCAGGGCGGCGCGGCCGCGGCGGCGCAGAGCCTACTACGCTGCAGAGCAAGGAGAGCGGCGGCGGCTAGGGTTTGCGGAGGCCGTGGAGTGGATAGGAGGAGGAGGGGAGGCACGGGCTCCTATTTGTAGGGTGGCGGAGCACCTTGGCGTGCGCGCCCTGGATGGAAGGTTCGCCGGGATTGTGGCCGGGGATCTCGGCGGGGTCGTTGCACTGCGGGAGAGGTGAAGCTAGCAGGCGGGGCCCACGGGTCAGCGGCGGGGCGCGCGCGAGCGGGCTGAGAGGAGGCACGCGCGGAGAGCGGGCGGGGTGCGCTGGGCCGTGTCGAGTGAGTGGAGCGGGGGTGTGTTTGGGCCACGGGGGAAAAAGGGGAGAAGGAGTGGGCCGAGCGGGCGCGGGGCAGGCCGGGTTGGAGTTCGGGCCGCGGGCGGGAGTGGGCTGGACTGCTGCATGGGCTGGGCAGCGGGGAAGGGGAGAGGGGTCGTGGACTGGGCCGGGAATCTAAGCCAGGTTGGGTTTGGTGGGGCTGTTAGCTGGGTTTGGTTTTCCTATTTCTCTCTTCTTTTCTATTTCTAAAACAAACAAACACATTTGAATTCAAATACCAATTTGAATTCAAACCACACGCAATTAGAACTATGCACCAGCATGAATGCAACACCAAAAAATTAAACTTATGATAAAATTTTAATTACTTAAGGAACAAAATTAGATTAAATGCAAGTCTAACACAATAAACCTTAGAAAATTAAATAAAGCCAATTAAATTTATTATAAATTGCTGAAATTTAAATTAGGGTGTTACAGACCCTACCCATTAAAGAAATCTCGTCCCTGAGATTTAGCTGGGCTGGCTAGCAAAGAGATCTGGATATGTCTTCTTTAGCTCATCTTCTCGCTCCCATGTAGCCTCAGCTTCACTGTGGTGACTCCACTGAACTCTGCACATCTTGATGCGCTTGTTCCGAGTAACCCTCTCTGATGTCTCCAGAATCTTCACCGAATGTTCAGTATAAGTCAGATCTTCCTGCACATCTACTCCATCCAGTGGTGCCTGCTCCTTGGGTACTCGCAGACACCTCTTCAGCTGAGATATATGGAAGACATCGTGAACTCCTGAGAGGCTGGTGGGCAACTCCAGGCGATAAGCAACTTCGCCTTTCCTCTCTAGCACCTTGAATGGACCAACATACCGAAGTGCTAACTTCCCCTTGACATTAAACCTGCGGATTCCTCTCATCGGAGACACCTTTAGGTATACATGATCACCAACACTGAAAGTCAGGTCTCTCCGTTTGCCATCTGCATAGCTCTTTTGCCTGCTCTGTGCAATCCTCAGATTTTCTCGCACAGCCTGAACCATCTGCTCTGCATTATCTATGATCTCAGGGCCAAAGAGCTGCTTCTCACCAATCTGATCCCAATAGAGAGGAGTCCTGCACTTTCTGCCATACAATGCCTCGAAGGGGGACTTCTTCAAACTGGCCTGATAGCTGTTGTTGTATGAAAACTCAGCATATGACAGGCACTTATCCCAACTAGTACCGTACTGAATGGCACAAGCTCTCAGCATATCCTCCAACACTTGGTTGGTTCTCTCTGTCTGCCCATCTGTCTGAGGGTGATAAGCCGTACTGAAACACAGCATCATATCCAGCGAATCATGGAGCTGCTCCCAGAACCGAGAAGTGAACTGAGACCCTCTGTTAGATATGATCTTCTTGGGCACACCATGTAAGCAGACAATCCGAGAGATGTACAACTCTGCAAGTCTAGCACCGGAGTAAGTAGTGTTCACTGGAATGAAGTGAGCAACCTTCGTCAGACGATCCACTACTACCCAAATGGAGTTGTACCCTTTCTGAGTACGAGGCAATCCAACAATGAAGTCCATAGTGATCTCCTCCCATTTCCACTCTGGAATCTTCAAAGGCTATAACAGACCTGCTGGCCTCTGATGCTCAGCCATGACACGCTGGCAGGTGTCACAAATAGCCACATACTCTGCCACAGAACGCTTCATCCAATACCACCAGAAACGTTCCTTCAGATCATAGTACATCTTCGTGCTGCCCAAATGAATAGAGTAAGCTGTATCATGGGCCTCACTCAGAATCAACTTCCGGAGATCATTCACATCTGGCACACAGATCCGGTTCTTGTACCACAAGGTACCTTGATCATCCTCTCTGAAGTGTGGAGCCTTGCCCTTCTTGAGCAACTCACGGATCTCCTGCAGCTTCTCATCTTCCTTCTGATGCTGCCTGATCTCTGACTCTAGAGTCGGTACTGCCTCAAACGCTACACTGGAGGTATGATGCAAGAAGCCCAAACTCAACTGCTCGAACTCCTCGCATAACTCTGGAGGCATCTGGAAAGCCACGGCCATGTTGACATAGCTTCTCCTGCTCAAAGCATCTGCTACAACATTGGCCTTACCCGGATGATAGTGAATCTCCAGGTCATAATCCTTGACCAACTCTAACCATCTCCTCTGCCGTATGTTCAGATCATTCTGCGTGAAAATGTACTTGAGGCTCTTGTGATCAGTGTAGATATCACACTGCTACCCATACAAGTAATGCCTCCAAATCTTCAGAGCATGCACAACTACGGCTAACTCAAGATCATGAGTGGAATAATTCAGCTCATGCCGACGTAACTGCCGTGAAGCATAAGCAATCACTCTGCCCTCCTGCATCAGAACACAACCAAGACCATCCTTCGAAGCATCACAGTACACCGTGAACCTCTTGCTCTGGTCTGGCAGAGTAAGGACTGGCGCCGTAGTCAACCTCTTCTTCAGCTCATCAAAGGCCATCTGACGCTCATCTGTCCATATGAATGCCGCATTCTTCTCTAGCAAGGAAGTCAAAGGCTTTGCGATCTTGGAGAAATTCTCAATGAACCTCCGATAATATCCTACTAAGCCCAAGAAGGACCTGACTTCCTTTACTGTCTGCGGCGTCTCCCACTCGAGCACGTCCTTCACCTTGCTCGGATCAACAGCAATGCCTCCCTGAGAGATAACATGACCGAGGAATGGAACCTTGTTAATCCAGAACTCGCACTTGCTGAACTTGGCATACAACTGATGCTCCCTCAGTCTCTGCAATACGAGTCTCAGATGCTCCTCATGCTCTTCTTCTGTCTTGGAGAAGATCAGAATATCATCAATGAAGATCACCACGAAGACATCCAGATAGTCCATGAAAACCATGTTCATCAGATGCATAAAGAAAGCCGGGGCATTAGTCAAGCCGAAGGACATGATCGTGTACTCATACAACCCGTACTTGCAGGTGAATGCCGTCTTCGGAATATCCCCAGGACGGATCCTCAGCTGAAAATAACCCGAGCGAAGATCAATCTTCGAGAATATACGAGCACCTCGAAGCAAATCAAAGAGATCCTCAATACGGGGCAGTGGATGCTTGTTCTTGATAGTAACTGCATTCAGCTCCCGATAATCAACGCACATTCTCTTCGAGCCATCCTTCTTATCTACCAGCAACAATGGAAAAGCCCAAGGAGAAAAGCTGCGACGGATATAGCCCTTGGCTAGCAACTCATCAATAGTCTTCTTGACTTCCTCATGCTCTATAGGTGCCATGCGGTAGGGCCGCTTTGCAATAGGAGCTGTGCCAGGCAAGAGATCAATAGAAAACTCGATGTCGCGTTCAGGCGGCATACCTGGCAAATCATCCGGAAAGACATCCGGGAATTCAGACACCACGCGAATACCATCCGTGGGTCTAGCCTCCATCTGATGAAGAAATCCAGAAGGCTCTGAAGCACTGACTGTCACCTCTTGTCCATCAGATGCTGACAAGTGAACTATCCGCTGAGCACAATCAATATGGACTCCCCATCTGGTAAGGGTCTCCATGCCCAAAATCACATCTATCCCCGAGGAAACAATGACGATCAAACCAGTGCGGAATTCTACCCCCTTTATGACCATACTAACTCTAGAGCATATAGAACATGTATGTATCTGGCCCCCAGGTGAGGTAACTACCATAGCTGTCCTCATACAAGAAACTGGTATACCATGCTTCTCGGCAAATGACTTGGAAATGAAAGAATGAGTAGCACCGGTATCGAAAAGCATTGTAGCGGGGTGAGAGTTGACCATGAACGTACCAATAACCATGTTAGGAGCCTCGGCCACTGACTCGGCCATCACGTGGTTCACCCGAGCCTGTGCTGGTGCCCTGGGCTGAGCTGGGCGCCCCTGCTGTCCCGCCTGCGCCTTCCGGGGGCAAGAGTTGGCGTAGTGTCCCGGCTGGCCGCAGTGATAACAGGTGCGAGGGGTCCCTGAGCTTGCTATTCGGCAGGAGGAGCTGCCTGCCGTGGAGCCTGAGGTGCTGGCGGAGCTGGTGGAGCAGTACGAGCCGGAGGTGCCGGTAACCTCGGGCCCTGACCTGCCTGCTACTGCTGTCGAGGTGGGTACTGCTGCGGCCTCTACTGGTACTGCTGGGGAGGCCGGTACTGCTGCTGCTGGTACTGCTGGGGTGGCTGGAGGCGAGGATGAGTGTTGCTACCGGAAGCAACGGGGACAATCTTCCTCTTCTTGTCCTCCATCTCCAGGTGCTTGCGCTCAGTGTTGAGCGCGCTGTCAACCAGATGGTTGAAGTCGTCGAAGCGGAGATTGAGCAATGCGTACTGGAGGTAGTCCTCAAGACCCTCCATGAAGTGCTCCTGCTTCTTGCGGTCATTCGCAACATCGGCAGGGGCGTAGCGAGCAAGCTGCAGAAAACGATCACGATACTCCGTGACCGTCATAGTCCCCTGAAGTGAAAAAGACAGATATATATATCGAAGGATTAATTCATGACTCAGAAAGATAGAACAAGGGGGTATTAGCTCAAAAGGAAACGCTGAATGATTATATCTGAGATTACCTGCTTCAGTGCAAGGAACTCCTTCTGCTTCATCTTCATAACGCCCGCGGGGACGTTGTGACTGCGGAACCGCTCCCGGAACTGGAGCCAGGTGAGAGCCTCGCGGTCCTGAACTGGGTGGGACTCCCACCAGTCCAAAGCTGCACCTCGCAGCTGTCCTGCTGCGTACAAGACTCGCTCCCGATCATCGCACTGGGTGATGTCCAGCTGGCGCTCCACTGCACGGAGCCAGTCATCAGCCTGAAGAGGGTCGGACGTGTGAGAGAACGTCGGCGGGTGACCCCTCAGGAACTCGGCACGCCTGTTGTGGGGCTGCGGCGGTGGAGGAGGCGGAGGCTGAGTGTGAGCCTGCTGAAGTGCCTGAACAGTGTTGTTCAGGGTAGCCATCATCTGCATCTGAAGCTGGAAGTACTGCTCCGGGGTCAGAGGCAGAGGCATCGGGATCCCAGTACCCTGGTTGTTCTGCCCCTGCTGGTCAGAACCACGCCTGGTGTTCACCATCTGATTTTGGACAAAAGATTTCACGAGTAAGGATATTGCAGGAATAAATTCAAATGGATATGATAACTCTTTGCGGAAAAAGACTCAGCCATGATAAAGTAGACAGGATAGAGTGGACTGTTTTACCCCCCAACGATCTAACTCATTTTATTAATTAGTTAACTTTAACATCAGAGTGATTTTCTTTAAACAAATTTAAACTGCTAAGCTATGCAATCATTCAAAAATCCAAATCAAACATGTAGCATAATAACAAGCAGACAATTTTCACAACTTAGCCGAGTTTAACACACGACTCGACTAACACACCGCGTCATAGAACGTGCTATCGTATTATTATAAAAGGGTCACCTAGCTAATACTCATAGTGGTCAGATGACTGATTCAGGCCAAAATCTATGAAAACTATTCTTTAGAGAGAGAAATCAAGGCAAGACGGGTAAAAAGTCATAGAAGTCAAGGGGTATATTAGTAAAATAATTTCAGTTGACAAGGATTGGAGAGAAGAAGTCCTAAAATTTGACCAGTTCTATCTAGGCTTCGTCCTACAGTCGATATAGCTCTGATACCACTCTGTAACACCCGGTTTATAAAAGGACATAAACCGAGCAATCATATACGTGCCAGGATCAAGTCACACGTATATACAACAGAATGAACAGTATATCACAGCACATATCACGTAAAAAGATATAATAAAGCATATACGAATGATATTTATTACATTAATGACAAAAATGTCTGATACAACGGAAGCGAAGTACAAATACGATAAAAACTCTCCGAAGCTGAGCAGGGCGCCACAGGGACGTCGACTGGGAGACGAACACCTAGAAGTCCTCGTAGTCCTGGTAGCGCTGAGCGAACTCCCTCGCGTCGACAGGAACTGAGCAACAGTAGAATATCCAAGAGGAAAAAGTAGAGAAGTGGCAAGAGCGAGTACACAACTTGTACTCAACAAGTATAACACAAACTATGAGGCTCTAAGGTTGGCTGACTGACTGCATTAGCTTTTAAGTCTTGGCAAAATTTTATTAAAGCTATTTACTACGAGTTGATGAATTACCATTAACCCAGTTACATAGTAATTAATCAAAATTAATTAAGAAACTACTGAGAACCAAACCGAACCAAGCCACCCGGGGAAACCTGCCTCGTCAAAGGAAGATAACCCCACTAATCAAAAGGAGGATCTGGGCCGCTTATAACCGTGAGCACGGCTAGTATACCAGTTTTACACTCTGCAGAGGTTGCACATCTTTACCCACAAGTCGTGAGCTACGCCAGTTGTTCATCACACTTCCTTAGGTGAGATGTCTAGCAAACTCACTACGAGGCCTTTACAAAGAATCTCATTGGTAGGGAGTAACCGCGAGGGTGGATCGGCGACTATGGAGCAGGTCTAGTGGGCGTCAAGACACGAAGCATAGACGAGGCCACTCAGCACGAGGGCCATAGAAGCTTACCGCCCCTGCCCCGCAGGTAAGTTACTCCAAACCAAAAAGACCTAATTATTACGCCAAGACCGTCTCATTCTAGTCTTGTGGTAGTGCTGTTGTCCCAAGTTGTCGCTCTATGAACCGGTCCTTATGGAGAGTGGCCAACCAAGTACTAAGCACCATGCTGGCCCTCTAAACCATGTTTCTAACAAAATATATTTTAACGAGACGTGAGCCACCCAAGCACGAAGCACAGAGGGCCACTCCCAGAATTAAGTTGCATAAACCATTAATCATATTAATTAAAAAGGACCAAGTGTTTTATAGCGCGGCACCTAGCACAACTAACCAAAATGCAACCCAAAGGATATATATAAAGGATATAAAGTGGCTAGGAAATCCTTATAGGCATACAGTATTAAAATACAGTATGAAATTGTAATTAAAATGATAGGTGTTGTTCATGTTATACTTGCCTTCCTCGTACTGCTCCTGCTGCTGCTCAAACAGGTTAGAAGACGGCTGCTCCGGGTACTGGTACTGGGGCTCCTCAGATGGATCAACGTCTACTCACGAACACATAGCCAAAACAATGCACAATAATAAGCATACAAGCAAACACTAACAAAAGCTAAGCAACAGTACATCAATATATAAAAACAGCACACTAAACTAATCTAAAGCTATTCTACGAGCTACAACGATCGCGTGGACATAAAGAACGCCTAAAACGGAGCTAAAACGCAAAATCTAGGCTAAAAACAAGTTCCAGGGACCTATTTGTAAGAAAACTATAGTTCCAGGGGGGTTTCTGGGCTAAACTGAGAACTAAAACGTAATTAACGGTTAGATCTAAGGGCTAGCATGCAAAAACTCAATGTTTGGACTGTGGGCGCTATTCCTACAAAGCTCAGGGGCTAAAACATAAAAAACAGGACCTAACTGTAATTAGTTTTGTATACAGATGGATCGCGGGTTAATTTCAAGAAAGCCTAGGGGCTCTTTAGGAAAACGTGCAAGGCGAACCGGTATCTTTAGATCGGGATCGTCGGATCTCAATCCGATGGCTCAGGGCGGCTCGGTCCTAGATCTAATCTGGGCCGCCTGTCTCGGATCGGACGGTTGAGAAGCCTTGCGCGCGGGAGTGGCGGCGGTAGGTCGCCGGAGCTCTGCTCC
Organism: Panicum virgatum; assembly: GCF_016808335.1. Classification (NCBI taxonomy): domain Eukaryota; kingdom Viridiplantae; phylum Streptophyta; class Magnoliopsida; order Poales; family Poaceae; genus Panicum; species Panicum virgatum. Next base: position 50,277,163 of record NC_053152.1, read on the forward strand.
GCGGCGGGGGGGGGGGGTCACCGGGGTTGGCCTATCTGGCGTTCCTGGGCTCGTTTTGGCCTGGGATTTGGCTGCGGAGGATCAGCGTCGAAAGGGTAAACCACCTATGGGGGTTGTGAGGGTCCGCGAAGGGTGTGGTGGTGCGCGCAGGGAAGGGGGTGACTCGGCGGTGGTGGAGCTCGCCGATGAGCACCGCCCGGGCTCCTAGAGGGTGCTACTGGCCAAAGTAACGAGTTCAACGGACAGCGGAAGTGCTACGGGTGCTCACCGAGCTTTGGATCGAAGAAGATGGCCGGGCGAAGACGATGGCGTCGCTGACCGGCGGCGGAGCGGGGGCAGAGCTTGCGGAGGGGGTTCTGCAGCGGTTCTCCGGGCGCCTGGAATCTGCGGGTCGGCTCGTGGTGCTCCTGCGGGGGTCTCACGGGGGTCAGGGAGGTCGGGGAACCACCGGAGGCGACGAATCGCGGCGGCGCAGAGACTCACCGGCGGCAACGTCTGGTGAAATTCCGGCGCGATGGTGGCGGAGACCGAGGGCAGCGAGCTCGGGGAAGGTCCTAGCCCTAACGTGGAGCTGTTGCGCGGCTAGAGGTGGTCCGGGGTGCGGCAGGGCGGCGCGGCCGCGGCGGCGCAGAGCCTACTGCGCTGCAGAGCAAGGAGAGCGGCGGCGGCTAGGGTTTGCGGTGGCCGTGGAGTGGATAGGAGGAGGAGGGGAGGCACGGGCTCCTATTTGTAGGGTAGCGGAGCGCCTTGGCGTGCGCGCCCTGGATGGAAGGTTCGCCGGGATTGTGGCCGGGGATCTCGGCGGGGTCGTTGCGCTGCGGGAGAGGTGAAGCTAGCAGGCGGGGCCCACGGGTCAGCGGCGGGGCGAGCACGAGCGGGTTGAGAGGAGGCACGCGCGGACAGCGGGCGGGGTGCGCTGGGCCGTGTCACGTGAGTGGAGCGGGGGTGTGTTTGGGCCACGGGGGAAAAAGGGGAGAAGGAGTGGGCCGAGCGGACGCGGGGCAGGCCGGGTTGGAGTTCGGGCCGCGGGCGGGAGTGGGCTGGACTGCTGCGTGGGCTGGGCAGCGGGGAAGGAGAGAGGGGTTGCGGACTGGACCGGGAATCTAAGCCAGGTTGGGTTTGGTGGGGCTGTTAGCTGGGTTTGGTTTTCCTATTTCTCTCTTCTTTTCTATTTCTAAAACAAACAAACACATTTGAATTCAAATACCAATTTGAATTCAAACCACACTCAATTAGAACTATGCACCAGCATGAATGCAACACCAAAAAATTAAACTTATGATAAAATTTTAATTATTTAAGGAACAAAATTAGATTAAATGCAAGTCTAACACAATAAACCTTAGAAAATTAAATAAAGCCAATTAAATTTATTATAAAATGCTGAAATTTAAATTAGGGTGTTACAAAAGGAGATTGTTATGTCCCGCCGTCATATACTTGGGCGGGTCCTAGAGACAATCCGACCTTTGAGAAGCTTGATAGAGTTCTTATTAGTATGGATTGGGAAGATAAGTTCCCTCTATCAACTGTAGAACCAAGAGACAGAGATATTTCTGACCACACTCCTCTAGTTCTTAATACGGGGGCATCCACCCATTCAGCTAACCAATGTCCTTTCAAATTTGAAAGAGGATGGTTGATTAGGGATGGTTTCTATGATATAGTTGTAAATATTTGGCAATAAGACATTTCAGGACGTACACCTCTTGAGCGATGGCAGAATAAGATTCGCAGGCTCAGACAACATTTCAGAGGCTGGGCCAAGCATACAGCAGGTACTTATAGGAAAGAAAAGAAAAAACTCCTAGCTCTTTTAGAAAATCTAGATAAAAAGGCTGAGATGGCCCCTCTTTCCGATCAGGAAATTAATTATAAACACTATCTAAAAGAGAGATTAGTTCTTCTTTTGAGAGAGAGGAAGAGATCAAGTGGTACGAGGGAGCCAAGGTAAAAACTCTTCTGGAGGGAGACGATAATACTAGGTTCTTCCATCTAGTTGCTAATGGTAACCACCGAAAACAACATATTTATAAACTTAAAAATGATCAAGGAGATGTTATTGGTGATGATCAGCTTAAAAACCATATCACTCAGTTTTATTGGTCGGAGATTACACTTATGGAAAATCAAATCTTGGATGTTCCACAAGTTTCCCAAGAGGAAAATGATGTGCTCATCAGCGAGTTCACAGAATGTGAAATGAGGGATGCCATGTTCCAAATGGAACATAATAAGGCGCCGGGTCCTGATGGCTTTCCAGTGGAGTTTTATCAAGTTTTCTCGAATTTAATTAAGGATGACCTTATGGCTCTCTTTACGGATTTCCACAAAGAGGAATTAAACCTCTATAGCTTGAATTTTGGGATCATCACACTAATTCCTAAAATTCAGGAAGCTACTAAAATTCAACAATATAGGACAATTTGTGTCCTCAATGTCAGCTTTAAATTTTTTACCAAAGTTGGCACAAATAGGCTGAATAAAGTAGCTCAGACTGTGGTGTCCTACGCAGACTGCCTTTATGCTAGGTAGGAATATCATGGAGGGTGTCGTTATTCTACATGAGACTATCCATGAGCTGCATACCAAAAAGAGTGATAGGGTCATTTTCAAAATTGATTTTGAAAAGGCCTATGATAAGGTTAAGTGGTCATTCCTTTAGTAAACTCTACGCATGAAAGGCTTCTCCCCTAAATGGTGTAGATGGGTTGAAGGAATGGTGACTAGCTGGAGTGTGGGAATCAAAGTTAATGACGAGAGTGGTCCCTACTTCCAAACGAAGAGAGGGCTTCATCAGGGAGATCCTATGTCACCTATATTATTTAAAATTGTGGCTGATATGTTGGCTCTCCTGATTAAAAGTGCAAAGGCCGATTGTCAAATAAGAGGTGTCATCCCTCATCTTGTAGATGATGGTTTATCGATTTTGCAGTATGCTAATGACACTATCATCTTTCTAGATCTTGACTTGGAACAAGCAAAGAATCTTAAACTGTTGCTATGTGCCTTCGAACAGTTATCCGGTCTAAAGATCAATTTCCACAAGAGCGAGATCTTCTGTTATGGTGTAGCAAAAGAAATGGAGGATATCTATACCAACCTCTTTGGTTGCAATGCAGGGGAATACCCTTTCAGATATTTGGGGATTCCAATGCACCATAGACAACTCCTTAATTCGGAATGGAGTAAAGATGAAGAACGCTTTGACAAAAAGCTATCTTGTTGGAAAGCTAAGTACCTGTCTTATGGTGGTCGTCTGGTTTTTCTAAACTCGGTACTTAGTAGCCTTCCAATGTTTATGATGTCTTTTTTTGAGATCCCCAAAGGGGTGCTCAAGAATCTTGACCATTTTAGATCAAGATTTTTTTTGGCAAGGATCTTCGGACAAGCATAAATATAGTCTTGCCAAATGGGATATCTTGTGTCGTCCTAAAGATCAAGGGGGGCTTGGGATCTTAAATTTACAGTTGCAGAATAAATCTCTACCGGAAAAATGGCTAGTAAATTTGCTAAACACCAATGGTTTGTGGCAAAACTTACTATCAAATAAGTATCTAAGATCTAAGTCGCTCTCTCAGGTCAAAGCCAAACCTTATAACTCTCATTTCTGGAGAGGGCTTATGAAAATAAAAGATGAGGTGTTGCCTAAAGGCTCCTTTGAAATTAAAGATGGGAGCAATGCTAGATTCTGGGAGGATACTTGGGCAGGGGAGTTGCCATTCAAAGTTAAATATCCATCAATCTATAATATTATGCGAGATCCTCATGCAACGGTGGCCAAAGTATTGGCTACGAGACCCCTCAATTTATCTTTCAAGAAGGCGTTGGTGGATAACAAACTTGTGGAATGGCTTAACCTAGTAGCACAGATCGCTAATGTTGATTTGGTTGATGGGTTAGATAATTTTAGATGGAACTTGACCAAATCTGGGTTATTTACAGTTTGACCTTTTTATCTTTATCTTATTGATACACATCCGCCTTTTAGGCATAAGTTGATCTGGAAGTTGAAGATTTCTCTAAAAATTAAGATTTTCCTCTAGTTTTTACAAAGGGGAGTGGTTTTAACTAAAGACAACCTCGCTAAGAAAAACTGGACAGGAAGCCAAAGATGTTGTGGATATAATAGTAATGAGACTATCAAACACCTTTTCCTGGACTGCCATTATGCGAGAATGATTTGGAGGATTATCTTTTATGCTACAGGTTTGACGCCACCTAGATCGATTGGCCATATGTTTGACTCTTGGTTTTCTAATCAATCTAAAAAGATTAGGGACTTGATTTGGGTTGGGGTTGGTGCTGTTTGCTAGGCCATTTGGAGATGTCGAAATAATATTATTTTTAACAAAAGCAAAGTTAATTCGATTTTGCAGGTTATCTTCAAGGGAACATACTGGTTACAGTTCTGGGCGCAGCTGCAGCTTGACGACGAGCACACTAAGAACGCACTCTCCGAGATGAGCAGAAACATAGAGATCATTGCTATGGAACTAGTCAAGGGAGGGTGGAAGCAAAACTATCATTTGCGGTTGTTCTTTGTCTGTTTTAGAGACCAGTTGTGCTCTTTTTTCTTAAACTTTGTAATAAGTGGCTGTGTACGTTTACGGATGTAGAGGCCGGATTGGTAATCCTTTTTTTTTTAAATTACTCTATCTCCTTATTAATTCGATAAAAACTAACTCATGAAGATGTAATGGCTAGCTTTCCCCTCTAGCCACTCTATGAATTTTTCCTTTTAGGGTAGTATATTTTCCCGTTTTCATCTTACTCCAAAAATGTCATTTCTTTACTTCTCTTGTTTTGCAGTCCTCCCTTCTGCATTAATTTAAGTTCTTACACAAAGTGGCACATAATAGTTTTTTTGTCTTAAAAATAATGACACAACACACAGTTACACAACTTGAGGCTCCACCAAAAATTTGCTTCATATAAGGATCAAACTACAAAAGGAAGTCTTCTGCACTTTATTTATGGCGTGCTCCGCGCAAAGCTGAGGCTTGCTTGAGCCCTACCCCCACCGGCCGCCTCCTCCCAAAAAACCCTTTCCTCCATGCGAATCCACCCATCCCCACTACCCAGTATCAAGCAAACACCATGCCTGTTCTTGCATCCTTGGCATGATTGTTTAAGAGGTGATAGGAGCGTTGATGCCATTGTACGTTTCTTTGCAACAACTGAACTTCCATGTGTGCGTAGAGATCTGTTTGCTTTTGGGATCTCTTCTTCTGCTGAGCGGTTTTTCCAGCATACTAAAGATTTGTTTCCTTTTGGGATTTCTTTCTTCTATGTTGAGCGAGTTTTCCAGCAAATTCTTGTGATTGTCAGTTGAATGTTCTTGCGTTGGTTCATCCCTGCGGCATCCGCAAACAGAACCATATGTTCTTGTAATCTTGGTTGCCCAGGATGAATCCATAACGATCTTGAGGTTACTGAGTGCAACGATTTGGTTATGGTCTATCTCCGCGGCATCCTGTTCTTGTAATCTTGGGTGCGTAGGATGGATCTGAAATGATCTTGAGATTTCTGTTCTTTTTATTTGAACAAACAACGATCTTGAGGTTACCGACTGCAACGCCTAGCTTCTTGTAGGGTGTTTTGGCTGTTTTTTTTCCAGATGCACGGTTTCTTTCTAGAGAAATTTTACAATGCTTGGAGAGGTGTTGGGAGGCATTTCATGAGTCTATGATTTGTGGCCCCATATGACGGAAGGTATTGGGATGCGTCAATGATGAGGCATCGGGAGGCGTTAGTTGTATTTATGGTCGGTGGGCCCATAAGTCCCGTAACGCCTGCCAATACCTCCCAATGCCTCTAAAATTAAGGAATTATAAATTCATGGCGATTCCTTTTCCGTAGTTATTTTTTTCAATTAAGGGTATCATAGTAATTAAGGGTATCACCGCCAGTTCTCAAACCGTTGGTGATGAGGGCGCCAACCGTTGGTGATGCATACTCATCACCGCTGGTTTCTGTTTTGAACCGGCGGTGATGACTTTTTTCCATAAAAAAAATATATTCATATAATCATATTGCACCATTCGTACAGCATATATAATATGTAATTGTAGTAGCAAAGTCCAACCATATAATCTTATACATCAAGATTAAACGAAAGAGTCCATATATCAAGATTGAACACTAAGAGTCCATACACAAAATATATTACAATGTTTGATAAGAACGATATGATCTATGCATTACACCTAGATTATGCTATACTCAGCTACTAGCTGCACAACCAGCTACATATGAGTAAAGAAGCTTGGTTTGCTCAACTTCCATTTTGCTATGGCAAATCATATAAAGGATAAGTAGAAATAATTTTCAGGTATCTAGTTAGAGAAGTTGCTAACTGACTTTTTCTTGTCGATGTCACAATATCACTTCTCTCAGCGTTCCCAACAATCACCTGTATTGCACAAATTGATAGAAATTAGACAAAAGCAACCATGAAACAATCAGCCTAAGACCAAATATTGCTACACTACGCATGCTGACACAAATTCTTGCTTATACTAATGAAGGCAGCATATATAAATTGTGACAAGAATGCCAAATTGCGATCACTAATAGACTAGCTAGATTAAGTGCTCAGAGCAATGGTTAGGTACTGTAGGATGAAACGGACACTGCACAGACTTAAAACGAAATTGAGTAGACCTGCTAGAAGCCGAGAACTTGATGAACTCTAGGCTGTAGTTGTCGACCGGCACAATGCAACACAAAAGCTGCTGCTGCTATCGTCGACCTGCACGGCTTGCTGCTGAAATCGAATGTCACAAAAAAAAATTGTTGCTCCGATCAGTTCTCAATGGAACCTGATCACTCTGCTGCATGTAGGCATAAACTAAATATTCAGCACAGAGAAATAGCCGAACCAAGACAAGCAGCAAAAGGAACACAAGAGATTAGGGAAAATGGAAGCCTAATAGACAACAAAACCTGAACGCACATGATTGTACCATATGTTTAAGCAGGTAGTTAAATGCAGGCCCTTTGTGATCTGGGCGATTAGAGTCCAACCACTTGTGTCACACTACAACTGAAATTCCAGTGGAGCAAGCACAATGACGTCCTATGCTACCACAAATCTGATAAATGCCGGAGCAGGGCCTAGATACGCAGAACTGAACCACAGCGAGCAACCAAACGAAGCTGACCCGAGCTATGGGATCCCGAAATTCGGTAGAAAGAAATAAAGAGAAGACGTACGATCGCGGGCGGCGTACCTGAAGGTGTGCGCAATGCAGCAGGGTAGCAGGCAGGACGCGGAGCGGAGGATCCGGCGGGCGGATCAGAGGATCCAAAGACGCGACGGCGTCGGGGGCGCGCCGGACCTCCTCGCGCAGCAGCTCCTCGCGGCGGGCCGAGGGGTCGGGGGCGCGACAGCTCCTCACTACAGCGGGGAGGGGGCGCGCCGGACCTCCTCGCGCGGCATCTCCTCGCGGCGGGCCGAGCGGTCGGGGGCGCGGTAGCTCCTTGCGACGACACGGCGGGGGCCCGCCGGACCTCCTCGTGCGGCAGCTCTTCGGGCTCGGGCGGGGGACCACGGAATGGCGAGCGGCGCCGGACCTCGCGCGGCTGGAAGGCGGGGGAGAGGATAAGGTCCGGCGGGGGAGGAGGAAAAAAATCTAAGGACCGGAGAGAGAGAGAGAGGGGGGTGGGGAGAATGAAAAAATAGGTGGAGAACACATCACCGTCGGGTCTTATTATAACCCGGCGGTGATGCTTACCTATCACCGCCAGTTCGTAATACGACCCGGCGGTGATGCTCGAGCATCACCGCCGGGTCGTATTACGAACTGGCGGTGATAGGTAAGCATCACCGCCGGGTCCATTTGGAACCGGCGGTGATATACTATCACCGCCGGTTCGAAACAAACCGACGGTGATGGGGCGTTGGCGATGATGGATTCTGTAGTAGTGGCTGTTGGTTGACGGGCTGTTTGTTCTTAGGGTGGCTTGCTTGCATAGTATGGCATATACCTTCTATGGCATCGTTGAATCTGAATATCTGATGTAACATGCGAGGGTTCATCAGGTGTCGTCAGTTCTTTGTCAGTGGTTACGTGTTAGTTCTAGATGGTGTTAAGTCATTCATATGGTTGCCGTCATAAAAATGTCATAAGTCATAACAATGCTACATTCATCTCTAATATTTCCATAATTATAGACTTCACAATTTATTTGTTCAAACTAACACTTGTTATCGACCTTATAAATTGGCACTCTTGTCTTGCAGTGTGTAAGCTAGAGAAAAAATGTCAGCAGGCGGTAATGGTTGCTTCGTTGGCTGCTCTTCCAAAGGCATCCCATACAGCATGGTAACAGAGTATTACATAATTTGTGACAGCTGCTACTCTCAACAGTAGTTAACATTACCTCGTTTTTCACATCAGCACCATTCGCACGTGCAACACTGAACTTTCTATATCATTTCATCCGAACATGAACACACAAAATACATGAGATGCCTGACAACTTCACATTAGAATTGCGGCATAGCAGCTGCACAAGACCACTAAAAAAGAGAGAGTAATAAACTACAGAAGCTCATTTAAATTATGACAAGAATGTACAGGCTATCTCAACTACAAAAGATTGATTGTGGCAGAGTCTGAGGTCTCATAAACTTGCTATGGTGTCCACGTCTAAATATAGCAACAAGATGAACACTGCTTTCTAGTTTTTACTCTGCAAAACAAAAGAAGCTGTCACAATGAGGTTCATGGAAAAAGACACGTGCAGTTAACAGAATATTTGTGGAAACAATTAAGTAGGTAAAGAGTCCAACCAAATGAAAAAAAAATCTGTTCAAATGACAGTGAACATAATGAGGATGGATGCAATCAGAAAAGTCCTTCCCATACTTTACACGAGCTATTTGTAATCATCATGTGAACTACATAAACATATATTTGCAAGGAACTACTACATGATCTTAAACTGCTCCAAGCAACACTAACTAATGAACTGGAGAATAATGATCTCAGAATGAAGCAGGGCTACCACATCCTGGCTGTAATTAAGTGTGGCCTGCACAATAGGTACAAACATATAATTACAACACAGGAATATCACTTCGCGGCGGCGGCGACGGCGGGGCGAGAGCCCGTCACAGGGCTGCGCGGGGCGAACGTCCAGGGAGGGGCGTCGGCGTTGGGGCGAGCTCCGGACTCCGGTAAGGGCGGCGTGTGCCGATAGTCCAGGGAGGGGCGTCGGCGTTTGGGCGAGCGCCGTGGACGGCGCGGGGCGAGAGTCCGTGGTGAGGGCGGCGCGCGGCGCGGTGTCAGGGAGGGGCGGCGGAGGCCTCTGGCCGACTGGGCGATGGTGCCCTCTTTTATTTGATGATGTGCAATGACAACAATGCCCTTTGAACAATAAAATCAACAAAAAAAATATTTTGCTGAAGTATTGGGAGGCATTAGGAAGTATTGGAAAGTATTTCCAAGCATGGTAAAAGGGCTCTTCTTTCTAAAATCTCTTACTTTCCTCAAAAGGGCAGGACAGGCCTTTGGAATTTTATGAAGATTCAGTGGCCTTTGTCTCACCTTTCTTCACTTTTCTTGTGGTTTCCTGATGGTGATGCTACCTTTTTTTATATATGAGTTGTTTCTCCCAATGTTTTGCCTCTTGTATTTATGTTGTATCTAAAAGACTTAGCTCAATTGCACATTTGCTAAACTGATTTTCATCTTATTGTTTGAATAGCAGAGCATTTGGGGTCACCAAGAATTTGCAGAAATCATTCGACTGTTTTGGTGCTGTGGCCCTGCTATCAAACCTAGCCATTTCCGTGTTCAAGGCCGTGCTGTACTTGGTGATGACTGGCCTCAAGCCAAACGCTTACCCAGTCATCGCTGATGCCTTGGCGGTGGGCTGCTTTTGTGTCGCGTTCTCTGCATGCGCAGTTATCTACTTTGTCTCCTTCAAGAGCACGCATGGCGCGGATCATATCGTTCTTAGATGGGTATATAGTTTCTCTCTCTCATGGCACATTTTTTCTAATTCTATGAATACTTTTGCAGATATGGCTTGTTCTTGTTATCATCATTATGGTCGTGGGGTGGATCATGCGTTTGATCCAGAATCCCTGGCAGTCAGGCTTCACGATTATTGCCCTCTCGTTACTAATCATCTTGACGCAGTTCAGTCAGGCAGTGTACCCGCTCGCTGTTCGATGTGTGAGTCTTGGCCGTTTTTTGTTTACTGCAATTTCTTTAATCAGCAAGTCCATTTATGATTGTTAGATAGTTCACACACTTCTTTGTTTCTTTGATGATAAGGCTGTTTGGGTGAGTGAAATTTCCAAGCCAATGAAACCAATGTCCTTGTAATCAAAGCGGGCGCAAATATTATCACCATCATAACATCTGTCTTTGCCACATGGTCATACTGGAGCTCACTAAAGGCATATGTGACCTTCGGGGCATTATCTTACACCGAGTATGCACCTCTCTCTGTCCAATACTATTAGAAAGAAATAGCTGCAAGTTATTACTGAAATCTATCTCTTAGTCAAATGAAAACATGCTTTTATTAGCTATAATTCATGTTACAACAAAAAAACTAAATTTGAACTAAATACTTGGTCAAAAGAATGAAGGTTTCAGAAATTATTAACATTGCTTGCCTAATAGTAGAAGTTACAATCTGCAGAACTTGTCTATTTTCTTTGCTTATAAATAAAGGGTGTGTTGCGTGTTACTGGCTCAACAAACTAGGAAAGAATATAAGTTTGGAATGGAGGCTGTAATTGACCCACCGCCATGATTTGTTAACAAAGTCTACAGCTACATTCCAGTTCATTAAAGAAATCAATAAGTTTATAATCTAGAACTGATTTCATAGGTTTTATCTTGTGCATGACATAATCAGCATACAATTGTTATTGGCTAGAGGCTATCCTTGATTCGTTCCAACACATGGCTGTGAGCTCCTATGTCCCATTAGTTTGCTCTTAGTAGTGCTGAAATCCATGTGTAAACTAATGTTCTTGATTAGTTTTTTGTGACTCAAATTTGGTCTTACTAGTGCTGAAATCCTTTTGTAGTTGTTATAAGAAAAAAACAAGATGATTATATTTGTAATCTTGTAGACTATGTGCCTTGTTGGTACTCTGGCTGCACTACTTCAAATCATCACAAGGATTATGAGTGCCAAGGAAAAGATCCTGGCTGTCTTTGAGAAGATAAGGGCGGCTTGGAATTCTGTTGCAAGCAAAGTCTCGAGCGCATGGAAAGCATCATCTGAATGGCTGGGTGGGGTCTTTGAGAACGTGAGATCAAATGCTCTCAGTGTCCAGTCTACACATCGCAAGGGCGTCGCATAGCTAAAGGTACATATATACACTGGAGGCTGTTGTAAGGAAAATGGCCCCTTTTAGGGAAATGGCCTCTCATGTCATGGTTGCCATATTTCCTCATATGTGTTTTGGTGATTTGATGACAACCCAACACTTGGACTAATGTGTGTGTTCTAGTTGATTATATACAGCACTTTAGGTCCAAGGGATGAAAACATGAAGAAAACAAGTTGAAGAAACCGACGAAGACTCAACGCTTAAAGCCATCAAAAGAAAAGAAGAACATTCCTATACATCGGTTAAACCGATGAAGGCAAAAGATGTACATCGGTGCAGTTGTCCATAAGGCTGGAAACTGGAAATACACTCACCGGTTGAACTGACGGTGAAGATATTGAATACGTCGGTGCAACGGCAGAAGAAGACCAAGGAAAATGCATACATCGGTTGAACCGATGATACACCGGTCAATTACGTCGGTGTAGTTGTCCAGAGAGTTGGTTTTCGGGAACTCTGGCACAGTTACATGCACCGGTTAAACCAGCGATGAAGATGCATTCACCGGTTGATTACGTCGGTTGATTAAGGTAGCCGTTGAAGTATAACGGTGTAACGAACATGGCACCATTTATGCCATTTCGAGTGATTTTGGTGATCGAATGACAACGCAATCAATGGGACTAATGGTTTTATTAAGTAAACATTTCTAGATCCCAGGGATGAAGTATAAAGGCCATGCAAAGCAAAACACGAAGAAAGAACTCAAAGAAACGCTGAAATGGATGAGTTCTGCAGAAAACTGTAGCACCGGATGAACCGACGCCCCTAGCATCGGTGCATCCAATGGTTGTCGGTTGATCCGACGGCCGGGCTTTTGGCACAAGTCTGTACGCCTCTGAAGATCAAGTGAAGCACCAGTTGAACCGACAGTCTAAGAAGGGGCATCGGTGCAATGGGCATACTGTGTTCCAGAGATGATGCAAGTCGTGCAAGAGCCAAGTCTTCAGCACCGGTTGAACCGGTGAAGCATCGGTGCAATGCATCGGTGTAATGACGTCAGCAGAAGAGAAGAAGGCCAACGGCTAGTTGAGTGCTGTGAGTGACCGGTTTAACCGATGGCTAGGCATCGGTTCAACCGGTGGTCACTGTGTCAGCGGTCAGGGACTCAACGGCTACTTCAGGTCTTAGAGTGACCGGATGAACCGACGCTACCCCTGCGAGAGGCATCGGTTCATCCGATGATACGAAGATTTCTGCTGACCGTTGGAGCAACGGCTAGAAGACTTGGTGGCCTATATATATGCCTCACCCCGGCCATTTGAAGATTGCTGGAGTTGCTAGACTTCCCACATATACTCAAGAACACCTCCAAGCCATACAAGAGCATCAAGATCATATCCTTAGCCCTTAGCACACTTTGAGAGTGTTGTGTAAAGGATTAGCTCTTAGTGAGTGTGATTGCAAGGCCTTGAGCCTTTGTGCTGTGGTTCTCTAGTGAACCAAAACAAGAGCTTGGTGCGCCAGCACCTTGGAGCTTTGAAGCTCGCCGGCAACATCATCGACCCTCCGACTTGATGTGGAGTGGCGACGACACTTTGTGCGGGGGATGTGGAGACCCCCATCCTTTTGTGGAGAAGCTCCATAGTGGAACCCGGACCAAGGTGACCATGATTGTGTTCACGGAAGAGACTTGGTGGCCGAGTAGCAATACTCTTAGTGAGTGCTACAACAACATGGATGTAGGTGTGCTTTTGTGTCTAACCGAACCACGGGATAAACACCCGCGTCAAGAGTTTGCTATCTCCTATCCCGCTCATTAAGCTTCCGCATTTCATACTAGCAATTTGTGTGCCTTTACTTTCATAGAATAGTTTCTTAATAGGAAATGTCATAGGTTGCTAAACTCTTTTGGGATAGGGGTTTCACACTAGAACAACCTAGTTGCACATCTAGATAGCATGTTTTAGTTTAAGTTTTGTGCAAACTAGTTGGAGCCATAGGTCTAAGTTTTTATTAGTGCCTAATTCACCCCTCCCCCTCTTAGGCTAGAGCACCCGATCCTTTCAAACGGCTAGTTAGAAAAAGGTGCTCACCGGTTAAACCGGTGATGACACAAAGTGGATCATCGGTTTAACCGGTGATAGCGCTTTTTGTCAGCCACTTTTCCAACGGCTCTTTTGGGGTGTGTGGCTATATATACTCCCCAAGGCCGGTTGCAGCATATGGTTGGACGCCAGAAAAGTTGAAGGAAGTGTTGCCCAAGCAAACTAACATCTCCAACCATCCTAGCAAAGCTTAGTGTCATATCTAGCTTGTGAGAAGCTTTGAGAGAGTGCTTTGTGCACCTGTATAGGGATTAGTTCTTGCGAGAGCTCCCTTGAGCAAAGTCTTGCTGCGGCAAGCAATCGTGTACTCGTCGTGTGACCCTCCAACTTGGTGTGGAGAAGCAATGACACTTTGTGCGGAGAATGAGACCCCTCTTGGTGAGAAGCTCCAATAGTGAAGACGGTGCCGTTGGTGACACTTTGAGAGAGACGGTGGCGGTGGCCTTGTCTTGGTGACTTGGCGCCACTTAGCCTTTGCTTGCCGGAAGCCTTGGTGGCGAACGCAAGACGATGATCAAGCGAAGAGACTCGGCATCACACTTGTTCGTGTTGGACAAGTGGCCGTGGACGTAGGGAGGGACTTGGTGTCCTAACCGAACCACGTTAAATCGTGTGTCTTGGTGTCTTCACGGGAGTTTGCATATTCTCTCCCTTACCTCTTTACTTACCGTATTACGTTTCCGCATTTGCTCTATCTTGCGTGCCTTTACTTTCCTAGTTAATTTGATTAGGATTGGCTATAGGTTGCAAGTCTTTTAGGGGTAAGTAGAGAGTAGCATAGATAAACCTTAGTCATAACTAGCATGTGTAGGACGTGTTAGGTTTATCTTATGCAAATAGATTGAGCCCTAGGATAGAAAGCGATTAGCGACCCTATTCACCCCCTCCCCCTCTAGGGTCGGACACCCCGGTGATCCTTTTCAAATTGGTATCAGAGCTTGGTCTCACACCTCTTATGAGGATTAGACAATTCCATTGGTAAATTTATGAGAAAGCTTGTAGGAGATCCGTCGACTTCGCCGTCGAGTGAGTATCATGTCCGGGGAAGGGATGAGTACCGATAGAGCTCCATTTTTTGATGGCACGGGTTTTCCACGATGGAAAGTGCTTACGCAAGCACATCTCCAAGCCCGTGGGCTTGATGTTTAGCATGTCACCGAATTAGGTAAGAAAAATGAGACTAAGGCCGAGAGACAATATGATGCCATTGCAAAATCAATTCTATTGTCTTCTCTATGTGATAGTGTGTTTAATCGTGTATTTGCTAATGAAAATGCTCATAAGCTATGGAAGCAAATTGTCGAGAATCATGAGGGCACAAAGGATGTTGCCAATCAAAAATATCATATTCTCGGCGAGGAGCTTAGTAGCTTTAAGCAACTTCCCAATGAAAATGCTCATGACATGTGCTCACGATTAAATACTCTTGTCAATGAAATCAATGCCTTAGGTCTTAATCAAGTTAAAGATGAAGAAATTAACCGTAAGATCCTCCGAAGCCTTCGCAAGCCCGATTATGACATCATCAACACACTCTTGCAAAAAGAAGACTTGGTCAAGTTTACACCCAACCAAGTCATCAATCAAATCATTGCCCATGAGTATAGTATGAGAATGACAAAGAGGGCGCAAGAGTCCACCTCTTCTTCAAGCCGCAAAAGTCTTGCCACCAAGCATTCATGCAAAAATCAACCAAGGCGACAAGACTCATCAAGCTCAAGTGAAGAAAAAGAAGAGGATGAGAGTGATGACGAATCAAGTTCAAGGGATGAAGAATATCCAAGGGCCTTGCTATACCATCCCCGCAAGATTGCCGAGCACGTACATGAGCTCTATGAGCTTTGGTACAAAACTCTCTTTAGAGGGAGTGCGGTTGGGATGGAGAAAATGGCGAAGAAAAAAAACAAATCAAGATCTCAAGCTCTCTCCGCCATCTACAAGCCCAAGAAAAGTGGTGAAAGCTCAAGTCACAAGAAAAATTCCAAGAGCTCCACCACCCATCGCCCTCGGAGATCATCACCACCTCCCATGTGTCTCATGGTACAAGGTAATAACGATGTAAGTGATGACTCCTCCTCCAATGATGAATCCGATATTGAAACTGATGAAATTAGTGAGATGATGACACTTCTTCATAATCAACAAGAACATCTCACTAAACAAAATAAAGAAATCAAAGCTCTCAAGGCTAAAGAAAAACTTTATGCTTCATTTGTCTCAAGATATGAGAACTTGCTAAACAAATTCAATTTGTTAGACAATGAGCATGAAGAGCTTAAAATGAAATATGAGTCTTGAATCTAAAAGTGAATCATCATCGGATAAATCATTTCCTTGCAATATTCCTTGTACAACACCTATCATCAAGGTAGATGCGTCTACCTCTTGTGATCTAACCCCTTGCAATGAGGATGTGATTGTAGAAACATGTGATGATCTCATTGCTAAGGAAAATGATGAGCTCAAACAAGAGGTAGAAAGGCTAATGGCGGACTTGAGGCGGCACAAAGGAAAGTACACTCAAGAGCAAGCCCATCCTTCTCAAGATAACACCTCCGCGGGCATGAAGAAGCTTGAGAAGGGAGAAACTGTGACTTGCTTCAAGTGTTGCAAAGAAGGCCACAAGTCCTACCAATGCAAGGAAAAAGAGGACCAAGCAAAGGGCAAAGAAAACGGCAAGCCCAGGAACTTGAACAAGAGCAAGAAGGGACACAAGAAGGCTAAGGAGATCAAGAAAAACACATCTCCAAACTTGAAGGCGTCATACATGTACACCAAGCCCACCCACAAATTCAAGCAAAAGAGCGACCACTACATTCTCAGGAAGAAGGAAAATGGCAAGGTGGTTGCTCATGCCATGGGGTGGAGAACATATGGATGGAACCGGCCTATTTGGGTGCCCAAGGATATTATTCATACCATGGATGACTCCCAAAGGGTTTGGGTTCCAAAGACTTAGAAGATGAGAGTAGTCACGGGGAATTTGGAGGCTTGGCAAGGTTTGGGATGCATGAGTAGGGATGCATCATGCAAAGTTGAATTAAAGCCAAGTTATGGATTAAAGATTAGTGACCCAAATTCCCCTCCCCTACATATGAGATAATGAGCAAGGTAAAAGGATGATCTCAATTTCATTTGATATCCTTCATGCATCATTGTTGCTCAATGCCACTCCAGGAATGCATGATCTTATCTTTACTATTAGTATCTTTCATTTGATATGCTTTCCTAAAAATTTCACATGGTAGGTTATCCATGCCTTATTCGTATCTTGTTGTAACCTATATGAGCTTAATTGATTCTCTCACATGGCATATGTCTTCCATAGCATATCTTGCAATTTGATATCTCTCATATTCGTGGTAAAAATGTTTTTGATATCAATTGCTTGCTTATGATGCCATGATTAGCAAGTTATGAAGTTAAATCCCCATTATGTGAATTACAAGTGCATACATTTGTCTAAAGTGATTCAAACACCAATGCACACATTTAGGGAGAGCTAACTCTATAACTTACGTTTGTGTGACTAATATGCTTTACAAGTGCTATTTGTTGTAGTCACCTAGAACTATCTCCATGAGTTCAAATTTCTTTTGAATACTATCCCTACAAGTCACAATTGGCATCACAATTGGTGTTAAGATGAGAAGTGACACAAGCTTTGAAAAAGGGGGAGCTTGTTCAAACAAAGGGAGATATGCCAAATTTAGTGGGTATAACACTCTATCACTAGTAAATTCCTTTTGCTACTAACGCTCCTTGCTATTAGTGGTTATGAAGCTTTTAGGTGTTTGATGACAAAGGGGGAGAAATGTACCCTAAAAGCAAGCAAATAGTTTGGAGTAAATGATGTCATTAGCAAGGGGGAGGAATGGAAAATGCAATGCAAAAGGATGCATGGTGATAGGGGTACTTAGTCAATATGGGGGAGAAGTGCAATTTGATGATCCCATAGACTAAGGTACAAAAAATTTCATTGCTCATATGGTTCAAACCACACAATTGTCTTACATTGGCCACAAGCCATTGTTTCACAATTGCTATCAAGCCGGAAGCATCTCGTCTTATGGACTAATCAAATGCCGGTGGCTTTTAAAATAAGCATTGAAATGTCATCCGAGCAAGCTAAGTAGTTTCTAACTTTTCAATTTGGTACAAATTTCTTATTCTTGCAATTCATCTTGCTTGCATTGGTTGTGTTGTCATCAATCACCAAAAATGGGGAGATTGTAAGGAAAATGACCCCTTTTAGGGAAATGGCCTCTCATGCCATGGTTGCCATATTTCCTCATATGTGTTTTGGTGATTTGATGGCAACCCAACACTTGGACTAATGTGTGTGTTCTAGTTGATTATATACAATACTTTAGGTCCAAGGGATGAAAACATGAAGAAATCAAGTTGAAGAAACTGACGAAGACTCAACGCTTAAAGCCATCAAAAGAAAAGCAGAACATTCCTATGCATCGGTTAAACCGATGAAGGCAAAAGATGTACGTCGGTGCAGTTGTCCAGAAGGCTGGAAACTGGAAATAAACTCACCGGTTGAACCGATGGTGAAGATATTGAATACGTCGGTGCAACGGCAGAAGAAGACCAAGGAAAATGCATACATCGGTTGAACCGATGATACACCGGTCAATTACGTCGGTGTAGTTGTACAGGGAGTTGATTTTCGGGAACTCTGGGACAGTTACATGCACCGGTTAAACCGGCGATGAAGATGCATTCACCGGTTGATTACGTCGGTTGATTAAGGTAGCCGTTGAAGTATAACGGCTAGTTGGAAAAAGGTGCTCACCGGTTAAACCGGTGAAGACACAAAGTGGATCATCGGTTTAACCGGTGATAGCGCTTTTTGTCAGCCACTTTTCCAACGGCTCTTTTGGGGTGTGTGGGCTATATATACTCCCCAAAGCCGGTTGCAGCATATGGTTGGACACCAGAAAAGTTGAAGGAAGTGTTGCCCAAGTAAACTAACATCTCCAACCATCCTAGCAAAGCTTAGTGTCATATCTAGCTTGTGAGAAGCTTTGAGAGAGTGCTTTGTGCACCTGTATAGGGATTAGTTCTTGCGAGAGCTCACTTGAGCAAAGTCTTGCTGCGGCAAGCAATCGTGTACTCGTCGTGTGACCCTCCAACTTGGTGTGGAGAGGCAACGACACTTTGTGCGGGGAAGGAGACCCCTCTTGGTGAGAAGCTCCAATAGTGAAGACGGTGCCATTGGTGACGCTTTGAGAGAGACGGTGGCAGTGGCCTTGTCTTTGCTTGCCTTGGTGGCCTAGTGCAAGACGGTGATCGGAAGAGCCTCAGTGTCCCGTGGACGTAGGCGTTTGAGCCGAACCACATTACATGACCGTGTCTACTCGGGAGTTTGCATCCCTCTTGCACTTACCTCTTTACTTACCGCATTACGTTTCCGCACTTACTCTATCTTGCGTGCCTTTACTTTCCTAGTTAGTTTGATTAGGATTGGCTATAGGTTGCAAGTCTTTTGGGGTAAGTAGAGAGTAGCATAGATAAACCATAGTCATAACTAGCATATGTAGGACGTGTTAGATTTATCTTATGCAAGTAGATTGAGCCCTAGGTTAGAAAGCGAATTAGCGACCCTATTCATCCCCTCCCCCTCTAGGGTCGGACACCCCGGTGATCCTTACAGCTGTGTAGAAGCATCCTTAAGCTTGATACCCATGTTTTATGGTTAATATATACGCTAGACATTTTACCGTCATTTTGCTTTTGCAGGGTCTCTGGATAGTGTAGCAGCAACTACACTTATGAGGAGCATCAAATTAGGGACCAAGTGCATGTTCTTTAGCCGTCGGTGTCAAGAGCACACCAAGTTATTGCTTTTCCTAGTCTAATTACATTGTCACCTCAGTAGCTATATGGTGTTTTAGAGTTGTTTGGTTTCTTCAAACCAGTTTTTAAAATAGAGGGATAAGACATTTAGGGTTTGATAACCTAGCTAATCCATTTAGCATTTCTGTAAATTTCATGTGTTGAGAAATCGGTGCCCATAACCTTGACACCGACTTACGAGAAGTTGTACTTAAGTAGTTTGATACCACTTCTTTTGTGAACTCTATGATCACACTGCACCAAGAAGACCTTCACCTAAACACTAATATGAGAGAACAACTCTATATGAAAACTCAACTCTTTATTCACCATAACTTACTATAAACATGACTCTTGCACTCTTTATGTGGCTACCCTACCATGACACCACTACACTACATGGCAACCTTGCCATCTCCTACTTGAGACCTCTTATGCCATGGTATGGCAAGAGGGGAGCGAGTACCCCTATTTATAGGACACCATGACTCATCCGTATGTCCATCTTCTGCACACTTTTTTTACAAATATCTAACTCTATAATTTTCTTCATACTTATCTAACCATACAAATATCTAACTTCTAGAGTATTCCATATCTCACCAAGAAGTATGGTGACCATGGTTTATGCATACTCTCTAATTTTCTAGGAGCTTCTCACAATTATGCATTTCTACTTCAACATCATGTCTAAATCTCTGAGGCTCCGCTTGGATGTAGATATTGGAGACCTTAGTATTGAATTGGCTTCAATACCAAATCTGAGTAGTATTGGTATTAGGTTACAATATCAAAGTCATTGTTTGGATGTAGATGAATTCGTTAGATGGAATCGAAAGAACAAGTGAATATCGATTCATGTTTGGATGTTCATACCATGGAATTAGAGAACTGGCCATCTTCCTCTTCTCCTCCTCCTCTCCAAACCAGGCAACATGGCTGCAGTGGTTGCTCGCACCACCCACCTATCCGGGGCGGAGCTCCCCCACGCCGCTGGCGATTGGTCCAGGGCGGAGCTCCCCCACGCCCCCCGCGCCTCGCCGGATGGGCATGGGAGCGGCACAAGGAAAGGGAGCTGTGCGGCGAAGGAAGGAGGGAGGCGGCGCGGCATGCCGACGAAAGGAGGACGGGGTTGGCACGGCTCAGCGGCGAAGGGAGGGGGCACCGCGGCTCGCCGACAGAGGAACGACGGGGCCGGCGCAGCTCAGTGGCAGAGGGAGGAGGAGGCGACGCAGCTCGGCCGCGGAGGAAGAACAGGGCCGCCGCAGCTCTCCAGGGGAGGGAGGGAGAAGGACGGCGTGGCGTGGCTCGCATGGTGGAGGAAGGATGGGGGCGGTGATGGAACTAGCGGAGGGAGGATGCGGTCGGTGGAGGACGGGGTCCGGTGTGCCTAGCCGATGGAGAAGGACGGGGGCTGGGACGGGGCGGCGCGGCATGGTGATGCGAGACAGAGATGCCGAGCAATACAGAGGGGAAGGGGTCCGAATTGGGGGAAGGGCTTCGGCTGAAGGGGCAATGCCATTCGGTATTGGAGAAAATTTCCATTTCCAATATCAAGAACATCCAAACAATAAGCATTGAAGGAACCCAATTACAATGCCAAATTCCAGCCTGCAATGTCTACATCCAAACGGGGTGTGAGTAATTTTGCATATAAACATGAAATCCAGAAAAGTTCATGAACTGAAGTACGTCTTGGACTTCATTCCCTCATTCAATTGTTGACGGAATACTAAATTTTGTAAATAACAAAGTTTAATACTAAGTAATAATAAATAAAGATTAATTATATGATTTAGCTGGCAAAATAACCCTTAATTTAGCGGCTATAACGGGATATAGCCCGCTATTAGCGGATTTAGCCTTTTAGAGCTAAGAGACGGATGTCCTAGATTTCTCCTTTCCTAAAGGCTATAGCAGGCT
Source organism: Panicum virgatum (assembly GCF_016808335.1). Classification (NCBI taxonomy): domain Eukaryota; kingdom Viridiplantae; phylum Streptophyta; class Magnoliopsida; order Poales; family Poaceae; genus Panicum; species Panicum virgatum. The sequence continues at coordinate 50,298,349 of NC_053152.1, forward strand.
ATATCGGTGGCTATAGCCGGCTATTTAGAATCTTGGTGGTGATGAATGGATTCGATAGGGTGGCTACGCGCCGCTCAGCCCATGTAACAGCGAGTGAGAGAGAGCGCGCTGGTTAAATACGCATCAGGAGGGGAGAGAATCGATCAAACTCGTACTCCTCCAAGTCGATCTATCCTCCGATCACCAATTCTTCTGTTCTATTCTGTTCCTATTCTACTGTTCTCCAATTCCTTCCTCTTCATCTTCCCTGGTATCTCTGATGCTAACAATTGGTATTAGTTTCCTCCGATCCTTCCAATCTTCTGAATCGTGACTGCATTCGTACACCATCGATCGAGTTAGCAAACGGATCCGGTTGGAGGAAATTCTGGGGATCCTGTAATTCCCTTCCACGCTAGCTTGATTTGTGGGGATTCATTCGATCCTGTAGCACCAATCCACCCACAAACACTTCACCCGGTCCCCACGGCTCCATGAACCCGTTCATTCTAAATTGTAAATTGTTTCAATAAATCTACATACTATATCTAAATATATAGTAAAGTCTATATGATATATAGTAGATTTACTTCAAAAATTACTTGTGATAGAGGAGTAATTCTTGTTATATAAAAAAATTATATTTGTAGATTTTACTTCAAAAATATTACTTATATAATGTTAAGCCTATCTGAGTACTTCATATTTTTTAGGAAAAAGTCTGTATCACCCCCCACCTATGGGGGCCGGACTACATAACCCTCAACCTATGAAATGGTCTATACCACCCATAAACTTTCCAAAATTGGTCAAATTACCACCTAAAACAGTTTTGAAAAATCATAGTAAATCATAAAAAAATCATAAAATGGAAAATCAAATTGTGTTAGACTCCAAATGAGTAGATCTACACAGTGAATATATAATATGGTATGCTTTAATATATTTTTATTGTAACTTTAGATCTATACTTTTCTTCATAGCTGTAAAAAAATAGACTAGAGTATACCATATTATATGTTCACTATGTAGATCTACTCATTTAGAATCCAAAATAATTGGATTTCTCAATTTATGATTTTTCTGTGATTTACTAGGATTTTTCAAAACTGCTTTAGGGGGTATTTTGACCTATTTTGGAAAGTTTAAGGGGTGATAATGATCATTTCATAGGTTGGGGGGTTATATAGTCCACCCCCATAGGTGAGAGGTGATATAGACTTTTTTCTATTTTTTAATTAGAACACAGATCGAGAGACATATTGAAATTCTACATTTGTACATAGATTTTTTTAAAGAAAAATAATGCCTTTGACTTTTCTGACCTATATTTGCAGAGGACAAAGAGGTCATTTCGTGCGGTGGAGGGCTTTGTGGTCCCATCCCCCACCCAGGGTTTTTTTTCTTGGCGAAAATTTTCCGAGAAAACCGAAAATCGTGTTTCTCGGTGCAGCCTGTTTTTTTTGTTTATTGTCCAAATTTTTCGGTAGTTTTGAATCCAGCCCACACTATATTGCCCCGGTCTAATACCAGGCAACCTCCCGCCACCTCCAGACCCTAAATCTCATCCATTTTATTCCCCATCCCTTCTCCACGCCTGCACAGCAAGCCATGGCGGCGGCGGATCTCTGCGTGCCCGCGCCCCGCTCCTCCCCTGGTCGCCGTTGCCGCGGCCGCACACCACCTCTCCTGCGCAACGGCGCTAGAGGTGCAGCCACGCTCGCCGTTTCCTGCATGGCTCCACCTTCTTCCTTGCCGAGTCTCGCGTGCGACGCACGGAGCCAGCGAGCCGCTGCTGCATTGCTGCCACCTGCCGCCACCCCAATCCCTGTCTCTGCTCGCTGCAACACGCGAGTCTCGTTGCCTTCGAGACCGGCAGCGTCGGGTGCTGCGCGGTGACAGCGATGGCGGGGGAGGATGATGCTTCTGCGCCTCCATTGCTCCATACTGAAAAGACTATCTGTTGCTTCAACAAAATCATATTTCTCATCTCATTGCATTGTTATATCTTGTTGGAAATAATCTAAGTTATTCCCTGTACAAATTGAAGGGGTTTTTCTAAATTTCATCCGAAAGCAAAATGGCGAATCCGAAAATTTTCATAAATCCGAAAAACACGTTTGTCGGTGACCTCCGGTATTTTTTTTGTTACCGGTATGGAAAACCTGCCCCCACCCCCATTTTCCTCATCCATCCATCCCCTTCCTCCCGCCGCGACGCCGCCGCATCGCATCACATCACGAAACCCTAGCGGCCTAACCATCAGAAGAGGGGGGGGGGGGGGGGTGGGGGACTCCGCCGATTTCTCCTTCCTACTGCAGCGCCATGCATGGTGCGAGGCACCCGGTGCCGGAGGAAGCCCTCCCGGACGAGGCCAGAAGACCACAGAGAGAGGAGGAAGCTACCCTCTTCTCTGACGCGTTCCCCCGGCCTGGAGCAGAGCAAGCCCTCTGCCTCGCCTGATCCGCGCGCCCAAGGGTGGATGGAGCAGCCTCCTCCTCCTCCTCCTCCCACAGCGACGGGCGACGCCAGCTGGCTGATCCTGGACCGCTTCGGCTACCTCGGGAGGAGGCGGTGCGGGGTCGTCGAAGGGGACGCCACCACCTCGTCGCTCGCCGAGGCGTCGGCCGGCACATCCGAGCCTCCCTCAGGATCGCCGACCACCCAGCGGTGTCCCGTGTCTACCTCCACTGCGCGGGCAGACCGCAGATCCGTGGCTTATCGGGGACCGACGCCATCGCCGCCCACCGCAACTCCATCCTCGTCCGGATGGTTGTCCCCTTCGAGGACCCTATGTACTGGCATGAGCATAGCTTCTTCTACTTCCCCATCGACTACTTGGTCTACTCCTGCTCCTCGCCGCCGTCTCTGACTGCGCTCCCCCCTTGCTTCCACGGCGGCAACACCGACCCCAAGCTTGACCACTTGTTCCATCCGCACCGGAGGCAGCAGCAGCGTATCATGTTCGACCAAGAGATGGGCATCCTCTGCCACGGTGACAATGGCGAGTTCACGGTGGCACATCTCGCGCACCGTGACGACCAGCTCCAGCTCTGCTTGCTGCACCATCCGCCTCCTGCTGGCGTTACACCGGGATGGAGTCTCAGCACGCTGCAGTTCCCTCCGGACTCCAAGATCGATCTCTACTCGTGGAGGACAGATGTTGTCGTCGTCCCCACTGACAGATGCTTGTGTGCTGGGTTGACTACTACCAGGGCATGCTGCTCGTTGATGTCCTCGCTGACACCCCAAATCAGCAGCAGATCCATGGCATCCAGCTGCCTGCTCAAGCTCTCAAGTCTCGCCGCATCTATAATGATGCAGGCGATCCTGACCCGTTCCGGTGTGTATGTGTCACTGACGATGGCATTCTCAAGCTCGTCTGTATTTTTGCCAAAGATCCTCCTGACTTCACCATCTACACATGGACTTTGGTTGACATCACGAAAGGCAGCTGGACGAAAGATGTGGACACCATCATGCGAGCTGATGAGTTCTTCGGTCTTTACATTGCTACCCAGAGTTGCCTTCCACGAGTGCAGCCAAGTTTTCCTGTTGTGAGCTTGGTAAACCCTGATGTCATCTGTTTCCTGCTCAAGGAAGAGGACTGCAAAGTTTATTGGATGGTTGAGGTCAACATGAGGAGCAAGGTGCTGCAGTCTAGTGCCCTCTATATCAATGAAGAAGAAGAAGGACATCCCTCTGAAATGGACGGGGGCTGCAGATTCTATGGTCACTACTTTATCCCCACAAAGTTCTCTTACTTGAGTAAGGATGCCATCACAAGGTACTACTGCATCTCCCGTTCATTCACTGTTTGTTACCTCTGCAGTTGCTTCTTGCTTTTAGCACTTTGCATAGTCTCCTTTTTATTCGCTGTTTACCTCTGCAGTTGCTTCTTGCTTGTAGCAGCACTTCATTCATATATTGAGACAGCATCTAGGGACATTCCAAAACATAAAAAGAACATGATGATTGTTAAGTGGCTAGGTATTTAGCATACTGAGGCATCAGCATGATTTCCCTTCTAAGTTGAATGACTAGCCAATATCTTAACAGTGCTTTGACGATGAATAGATTTACCAGCTAAATTGCATTGTCAACCTGTAACCCAGTCTTATCTTGATTTAAAGCCAATGCAACAGTGCAACGTTATGCTGTAAAACGGCCAACAGAAGTGTTGTTCGTACTTTGTTTCATCATGACTCCAATTTATGTGTTCTGGGACCAGTCACTAGGTCTATTCAAGTTGTTTGGGATCCAAACCAAAACCAGAGCAACCCATATAAAAACAATTTGCGACCCTCACCTTAGTAGCATCTTACTATTTCTTTTATGAACAGACCAACTTGATTTGCATACTGTTTCTGATAAAAATACATTTGTTTCTTCTTTTAGCTAATTCATTTGTGTAGTTACAGACTTACAGTCACATAAACATTTGCATACCTATGATCACACAAATCAATTTACTACAGTAGGGATTTGGGAGCCTATGCCAGCTCCTGGTAATCAGGGATCAGGAATGTCTAGATCAGGGTTCTGGGATTCGGTCCGAATTGACCGAATCTCACCGAAATTCACCCATCTCGGAAGGGTCTAAACCGAATTTAGTGCTTTAAAATTCGAATATTCCCAGGAATCTAACCGAAAACCGACCGAAATTCGCCCAATTCGATTGGGACTGAATTTTTTCCGAAATTGAATCCCAAAACCTTGGTCTAGATACAGAAGAAACCTTGTCAGTAATCTTGAGATTGACCATTGCACTGAAAAACCTTGTCAGCCATGCTTCTTATTTGTTGGATTGCTGCACCATTTATCTTGAAGAAAATGGTGCGTGTAGATGCCTTCCTGGGCTGAGCTTCCATGTTCAGTTGGTGAAGCCTGCAGTTACTTTTTAAACAGCTAAGAAACTGAAGCATCTAACTAATGTCGAAGTAATATGGTTGCATCTCAATAACACCAACACCTAAGTAATTTATAGGCTCTATGTTTTACCTCAAATAAACATGACGATGCACTTACTTGATTTGTTATTAATTGTACATGTGTAAAGAAAATAGATGGTAGTTATCAGGTGACAGAATCGAGAAATGAGTTAACTAGTCTTTGTTTTCTACTCAGGCTTATTTTCATATACTCAAGTTGGGAACATCGATAACCTTGTGACTCTGATTTCTTTGGTGCAGTCGGAAACTAAGTGAAAAGATGCAAAAGGATAAGGAATGTAGAGCAATAATGCAGAAGGCAAAGGAATGGAAAGTGACGCAGAAGGCTAAGGAATAGAGAGCAACGCAGAAGGGTGGATCGAAAGCACAATCGAAGTGATTTCCTGGATGGTTAACAGCCTTTTAGAGAATTGATCCAACATATTGGAAAATTGAACTAATTTGGTCATCAGACATGTTTCAACTATCAGCGTCCCTGATGACCCACATCAGAGATGCGTTTCAATGAGCCGCGTCTCCGATGTTGGTCATTAGAGATGCGTGACCCGTGTCTCTAATGTGGACATATCATAGACGAAGATTCCCACATCTCTAATGTGTTGTTATCACAGATGCAATGTAAGTTACATGTTTTTCAGCATCACTACTAACTATCTAGACACATTACTAATATACTTTTCTGTTGGCGTATTCTTATATCGTTGACCGAGTTACCAAGTTGTGTAGTTACATAGCCACATGTGCATGGCCCATCGAGAGGCTCAGCCCAGACGTGTTGTACGCCTGCTTGATGGCCTCGTTGCATATTATAAGCAAGTTTGACATTCATACATCTCAAAAGAACTAGAATAAGTTGCATGGATAGCAAACTATCACTCAACTTCCATGCATCAGTATAACCCATTTTGGAATTCAGCCATCTCACAAGAGTTACTAAGTTGCACGGATCACAAAATATCACAATTCCCATATACTATGCTGATCATCATTGTCCCAGTTGATGATGCAGCTCCTCCTCGTCCTTTTGGTTTCGGTGGAAGGGAACGGAAACAGTTGAAACAAAGGTTAAACATAATTCGCTTCCCAACTCCCGGTAGGACTCTCGGCAAAGCCAACAACGTACGCCTCTGGCGCATGTTGTTGCATATGTTTTATCATCCCTGGCACCTGTGGCGACTCAGGGTTGGTTCCTCATGAGGCGATCTAGGGTTTCAATTTCCCTCTCCCATCCCTCCCATTCCTAACTGGATTTCTCACCCGTGATCTAGTCCTTGAGTACACGTCCCATTCCTCACTCGCGTCCAGGTTAAATTCTCCACGTGGAGCCAGTCCAATTTCTGCTAGCCGCGATGTCTTGCACTGTCTTAGATCGCTTCGGGTGACGGCTGCTTTCGACCATGGAATCGGTGGAAAAACTGATGAAGCGGATGGATCTGTTGGTGGCGAAGAAGAAAGGGATTAAAATTGGGAAGGAGGTGGCGGCTAGGGTTGGGAGTGCAGATCCAAGGGTGGTGGGAAAGGTGTTTGCGGAGAAGCTGGTCAATGCAGAGGGTTTAGCACAGGCTTTGGGGAGAGTTTGGTGCCCAATTAAGGGGACAGGGTGCAAGGATCTGGGTGATAATCTTATCTTGTTTACATTCTTCCAGCATAGTGGTAAGAGAAGGGCATTGGAGGATGACCCGTGGATGTTTGGGAAGGATCTGGTGGTCGTTGTTGATTATGATGAAACAAAGTTGGTGGAGGAGTTGGAGTTCGTGTTCATCCCTATATGGATTAGGGTTACGAAATTACCACTGGGTATGATGAATAGGCTGGTGGGAGAGGCGATCGGAGAGGAGGTTGGTGAGTTTTTGGACATGGAGAAGGAGGATGATGGCACTGCAGTAGGGAAATTTCTGCATATCAAGGTGAGGATAGACATTCGCAAACCTTTGATGCATGGTGTTACACTAAATGTTGGAGATAATGAAAAGGCTTAGTGGTGTCCCCTGATCTATGAATACCTCCCGGATTTTTGCTACACCTGTGGATTAATTGGTCATGCTGACAAGGTCTGCCACACAAAACTTCAGAAGGGTGAGTTGCCTTAGTATGGGAAGCATTTGCGCTTTATTCCTGACAAAAGAAGAATGGAGGAGAGTGTGGGAGAAAAGTTCAGAGGTGCAAGAAGCTCAAGTGGCTGGAGGTCTAGGAGTGGTGGTAGTCGAAGTAGTGGTGGTCGCTTTTTGACTAGTGGAGGGAGTGACGCTCCATCCTGGAGGAAAACACAGGTGGCCGGGAAGGATGTGATTGCAGTAAAGAGTGGTGATGAGGAGGAGGTTACTAGCCCAGTGAAGGTCAGAGAGGAGAGCTCGGCAGGAGACCTGGCCAAACGAGCTTTGTTCACGGAGGGGAATGGAGGTGAGCTGGGGGCGAGTAAGGAGAAGGAGCGGGGTGGCAGTCTAGACCTAGCGACAGGGCCAAAGGAGAAGGGAAAGGATGTGATGGTGTCGGCCCCGGCCGACATGAACAGTGCCCTACAAGGCATGCACGTGGATCACAAGTCGAATGATCCGGGGATGAAGGAGGAGTCCGAGGAGGAAAAAGGGAAGAAGCATGGGACGTACACGAAAAGGGAGAGAGGGATGCAATCAAGGAACCAGGAGAAGGCTGTGAAAGCGGTGGGTCAGAAGAGGGGTGCAGATGCCTTGACATCGGATATGATGATAGATGGGGGAGTGGTCGAGGAGAACGCGATGGAGGGTGACTCAAAAATAATTAAGTTGGCGGGACTGGCGAACAAGTCCTACGGGACCCAATGAAGATTATAGCGTTGAACTGCTGGGGGTTGGGTAACCGCTCGGCAGTTCGTGGACTTCTGGAACTCCAGAAGTCAGAGGGGGCTGACATCTTGTTCTTGTCGGAGATAAAATTAGACAAGCACATGATGGAGAGATTTTGCTAGATGCTCGGTCTGACGAACATGCTTGTTCGTGAAGGGGAAGGTCAAGGAGGAGATTTTGCTGTGTTTTGGCAGAGGGGGGTCAATGTGTCATTGCGGAATATCGTGCAGTACTACATTGATGTGGATGTGAGGGAGGATGATGGGTTTGAGTGGAGGTTTATAGGAGTGTATGGTCAATCGCAAGGTGACTTGAAACACCGCACTTGGGAACACCTGCGAGGGCTACACTCACAACCTGTGAAGCCTTGGCTATGTACGGGTGATTTCAATCAGATTCTATTTTCTCATGAGAAAGAACGAGGCAGGCCTCGGAGTCAAGGTTGTATGGATCGATTCCGAGAGACATTGGAGCATTGTCAGTTGCATGATCTGGGTTTTGAGGGGGATATTTTTACGTGGAGGAATCACAACCATGTGGCAGCTGATTATATTAGAGAGAGGCTGGATAGAGCTGTTGCAAATAATTTATGGATGCTAAGATTCCCTGGCTACCGTGTGATCAATGGGGATCCAAAGCATTCGGACCATCGTCCGGTCATTGTGACTACTGATCGGCCGGCTGGGAGAGGGAGAGGTGGCATGAAAAGTGGGTTAAGTTTGAAGCTTCTTGGTTGGGAGAGGAGAAGTGTGGAGAAGTGGTGGGGGATACATGGAGGAAAGCTATGAATGGGCAGCAAAGGAGTGCTTTTGATGCTCTGAAGGTTCTAGCTAGGGATTTGAAGGACTGGTGTCAAAATGTTTTAGGGGGGTTGGAGAAAAGAATTAAAAAAATCAAAAAAGAATTAGAGGAGTGTAGGAGGAGGGGCATTGACCCGAATCAGGTGGTGAGGGAGGAGTTGCTCCGGTTCAAGCTTGTAAGGCTGGAGTGCCAAGTGGACATGTATTGGAGGCAACGTGCACATGTGAGGTGGTTGCAGGAGGGCGACCGCAACACCTCGTTTTTTCATGCTGTGTGCAAGGAAAGGAGGAATCGTAATAGAATTGGGAGACTAGGGAAGGAGGATGGAAGCTAGGTGGAAGTAGAGGAGGAGAAGAGGAGTTTTATTGCTAACTATTTTTTGGATCTTTTCAGGACACGAGGTGGCCAGGTTTCACAGCAAATTCTTAATGCTGTTCATGCCAAAGTTACTGAGCCGATGAATGATAACCTGTTAAAGGAATTTACAGTAGATGAAGTACGCCGAGCTCTGGATAATATTGGTGATCTCAAGGCCTCGGGGCCAGATGGAATGCCGGCCATTTTCTACAAGAATTTCTGGGATATAATTGGTGATCAAATTGTGCAGGAGGTATTGGGGGTGCTGAATTGGGGTCCGATCCCTTCAGAGTGGAATGAAACAACATTGTGCTCATCCCAAAGGTGAACAATCCAGAACAGGTGAAGGATCTCAGACCGATTAGTCTTTGTAATGTTTCGTATAAAATTGTATCTAAGGTTTTGGCGAATAGATTGAAGCAAATTTTGCCAGAAGTTATTTCTCCTGCACAAAGTGCTTTTGTGCCTGGTAGACTAATCTCGGATAATATATTGGTGGCCTATGAACTCACACATTTTATGAAGCAAAAGAAGAAAGGGAAGGAGGGGTATGCTGCAGTTAAGCTTGATATGAGCAAAGCTTATGATCGGGTGGAATGGCCTTTTCTCCAAGCTATGATGGCTAAATTGGGGGTTCGGGAGTGACTGGATTGATCTTATCATGAAGTGTGTCACAATCATGAGCTATCGTATAAGGGTGAATGGAGAATTAAGTGAGATGGTCAAGCCGGAGAGGGGTCTACGACAGGGCGATCCTTTGTCGCCCTATCTGTTCATGCTATGTGCGGAAGGCTTTTCAGCACCGCTAAGTCAGGCCGAGGGAGATGGTAGACTGAAAGGGTTGAAGGTGTGCTAGAGGGCTCCGGGTGTATCACATTTGCTATTTGCAGACGACTCATTGATTCTGTTCCGTGCAAATGGGGGTGATGCACAACACTTATAGGGTATCCTAGATCCATATGAGGAGAGCTCTGGCCAAATGATTAATAAGGAAAAATCGGCAATTATGTTCAGTCCGAATACCAGAAGGGATGTGAAAGAGGATGTGATGCGAGAGCTGTCCATCATGAAAGAAACTATGAACGAAAGGTACTTGGGCTTACCGGTATTTGTGGGTAACAGTAAAAGCAAAGTGTTTGCATATTTGAAAGAAAGAATCTGGTCTCGCATTCAAGGTTGGAAGGAGAAATTTCTCTCTCAGGCTGGGAAGGAAATTTTGAGTAAGGCTGTTGTGCAGGCAATCCCAACCTTTGCAATGGGATGCTTTGATATCACAAAGGAGTTATGTGGCCAGACTAGTACAATGATTTGTAGGTACTGGTGGAGTAACCAGGAGAATGACAAGAAGATGCACTGGATATGGTGGAATAAATTGAAGGAGCCAAAAGGAGAAGGTGGGCTCGGGTTTAGAGATATACATACCTTTAATCTGGTGATGCTGGCAAAACAAAGTTGGAGATTCATACAAACACCTAACTCGCTTTGTGCAAGAGTCCTGGGAGCTAAATACTTCCCTGATGGCAATGTCCTGGCAGCAAGACCCAGGAGGAACATGTCATACACTTGGAGGAGCATCCTAAAAGGCTTAGAAGTTTTGAGGCATGGAATCATTTGGAGGATAGGTGATGGGAGTAAAATCAGAATCTGGCAAGACCCCTGGATCCCTCGTGAATGCTCCAGACGTCCAATTACATCGTGGTTGAACAATATCTTGACCCATGTTGATGAACTGATTGATCCAAGTATGGGGAAATGGAATGAGCAGCTAGTATATCAAATCTTCTGGCCACAGGATGTGGAGCTGATCCTTTCGATCCCAGTTCATGTGGAGATGGACAATGTGGTTGCATGGCACTATGATACTAGGGGACTGTTCTCAGTGCAATCAGAATATAAGGTGCAAAGAGCTCTTGACAAATGCGAAAGTAGGAGTGGTGTTGCTTCCTCGTCAAATGTTGGGACTGAATCGGACAAACTCATGTGGAAGAAGTTGTGGAGTTTGAATTGTCCAGGCAAAATAAAACACCACTTATGGCGGTTGGCCCAAAATAGTCTAGCTATTAGAAAGGAGCTGGTACGCATAGGGATGGAACTGGATACCAGATGTGTCCTATGCGGTAGATATGATGAAGATGGGGCCCATCTCTTTTTCAAATGCAAATGTGTCAGGCCTATATGGACAGCACTTGGTTTGGAGCAGCATCGTAATACCTTGTCGATGATGTTATCCCCGTTGGAGGCGGTGAAATACATTCTGCATCTGAAGGAAGAAGTGCATATGATAATTGTTACATTGCTTTGGCTCTGGTGGCAGGAACACAATCGAGCCCGTGAGGGTGAAAGGAGGAGATCGGCAGAGGAAGTCTCATTCTTATGCCAATAGTATGCCTCAGAATTAGGGGTGGTAATGGGCCATGGCCCTAATGGCCTCTTCACAGTCCAATAAGGCCCTTAAAATTTTTAGTTCAAAAATACATATGTTTAGAGCCCGGCCCTTTTAGGGCCCGATCCTTAGATTTTCTAGTTCAAAATGTTGGGCCCTTTACCACCCCTACTCAGAATATCTGAACATCTACAAGAAAACTTCCATTAATCCTGTGGGTAGATCGGAGTCTTGGAAAAGACCAGAACCAGGTTGGATGAAAATAAATACTAATGGTGCATTTTCAGGAAATACAGGAGAAGCAGGGTGGGGTGGGGTGGGGTGATCAGGGATGAGGTGGGGGAGGTTGTGGAGGCCGCTGCAGGAAAATTAGTTAGGCTCATGGATGCTTTCCAATCCGAGGTCGAAGCTTGCCTAGCGAGAGTGATGCTCGCCGGTGAAATGGGTGTGGGGAGGATTGTTATTGAGACTGATGCCCTAGTGCTTGCTCAGGCCCTGAAGAGTTCATCATACCGTCTAGTGCCCACAGGTGGATTGATCTGGGAGATCCAAAGTTTGTTAGCGTCTAATTTTATTGCCTTTGAGGTTGTTCCTGTCCCTAGATCTTGTAATAAGGTTACTCATGCCCTAGCAGCAATAGGTTGTAAGTGTCCTCATGGAACAAGTCTCCGCTGGGCGAACGTTCCAGCGTTTGTCGAGGACCTCGTGACCAGCGATCACGCTGCGTCTATTCGTTAAAGGAAAGCTCTTTTCCACCCAAAAAAAAGGTTAAACATATAAGATGAGGTGATGTTTCCTCGACCGGTTCTTAGCCTCTGATGCTATTATCTAAAGACACGGTGAATGCATGGGTGTTGTTTCCTGGACATGAAGACATACCGGTGCTATTTCATGAATATCCGCCTCTTTCTTGTTCCTTCCTCGCTCGGCATGGTGCGTGCGCCATCCATGCACGTTGTGCATGCAGAGTTGTGTTTGCGCTTGCTATCCATGTTTGAGATGGGCTTTGCATCGTGAACGAAGTACTACTGTACATTTTCATCCTTTTTCTTTGATGTGGGATTATAGTATTTGGCATGAACTTGTCCTTGTTTCCTATTTTATTATTTTCCCGGACATGTTAGAGCTTTTTCACGCATCAATTCAGTGTTGGCTTTACAAGCGCCAATTTTTTTTGTCTATTTTAAATATAAACTTTTACATGTTATGAATTGCATTTTACGTGGAAGCTACTACCTTTTACAATCTCAAAATTTTATATTTACGAATCTTGTATGGACTCTGTTTATTCATAGAATGGAAAGTCTAACTGGAGATCGAACCGGTTAGGGTACTGGTTCATGGTTGGACCAGCGGTTCATTATTTATCAATACAATATTATTTTCTCACGACTTAAAATATGCATTTTTTATCATATATGATATAAAATATCTGTTGACGGTCATCGAGTGCTAAATTTGACTGTCAACTAGACTCGTTAATAAAGGAAAATTATACACCTTACTTGCATATTTGTATCACTAACCTAGTTCCACAGGTATTTTAATTTGGAGATTCCATGATATCAGACGAGCAAGAGTGAAATAAGACGAAAACACGATGAAGACGCTGCAAGATTACACAGAAGATTCCATCCGGCGTCACCCACTTACAAGGAGGACCCACCTGGCAGAGCAAACGGGGAAATTCACCCAAGATGCACCATAGAATAATCTCTTTGACCCACATGTCAGCCTGCCAGAGGAAGATGAGGCCAGGGGAGGCTCACCTGGGGTCGGCCGATCCTGGACGGCCTCCCATCCAAGTGCATCTTGGGGAGGAGTCACGGCCAAGCAATATGATCTCCTTCCATATGTGCATATGGCCGCAACCGACCTTCACTAGTATAAATAGGGCCTCTCCATCCTGCCCACCCCTCTCAACACACACACACACACACACACACACACACACACACACACACACACACACACACACACATCTCACACCTAGGCTCTCTTGCTCTCTCTTAGTGTAGGCTAGTGGAGCTAGGCTAGTATTCTTCATTAGCGAAGAAAGTCATTCTTAGAGTCATTGAGCAATCCTCGGCTTCCGGTATGACTTTGTATTCATTCTATCAGTACTCTATTCGTAATATAGAGCTTGATCATAGTTGTTGTGCTATTCGATAGTTTATCAATCCATGCTTTGGTTTATCATGAGTTGTGTGATGAATATGGTTATGCTAGATAATCCCGGTACAGATACCGATTCGTTGTGCCCTCAAGCTTGCTCTGGCATTATGCTCGTCCATCCGGAGGGTGGGAGCCCTAGGGACACTGGGGTAGTGACCTCATACACGGATGTGGTGCTCGGGTATGCGGGATCCATCAGATATGATCGTGCTCCACGGTTTGACTTGGGTGGACGGCAGGTGGTGACAACCATGTCCATCCGCCGTAACAGCTATGTTGTGATTAGAGTATTCCCCAACGTTTGGGTTCGGTGTAGGAATTTATGCAAAGAGATAACGACCCTAACAGTACCTAGACTGGGACCTTCACCCAGTTATCCCATTTTCCTGGCACCTGTAGTCCTAACTTTGCTTTGAATAGATACATTAGCACCCTCTAACCTAGCCTAAGCTCTAGCTAACTTAAAATAGGATAGTTTAGTTCTTTCTTTTGTTCTTTATTTCTTTTATTCCCTCCATGAGTGTGTTTTTGCGCTGTGTCACATTACACTGTTTATCTTTTATCATGACTTACCCCTGGTAGAATTATACCTATTACTTAAGGAATGTTATCATAATTATTACTAAGTACAGTACCTTTGCCACTGCCATCCTTTGGGAAAATATAAATAATGGTACCCGAATACTCACGGGTGAATTGCTACAATGGTATATCCATGTGCTTGCGGATTTTTTTCTATAATCGTTAGGTTAACCCAAAGGCATTTCTGGTGCCATTGCCGGGAACTAATAAACCAGATGGCGACGCTAAGAAATGTCAACAATCTCCTTAAACATAACATGTATTACATAATAGATGAGATAATATGTTACTACCGCAATAGTCTAGTGTCCAAATTAAAGTTCTAAACCAATACGCAAACATTAAATTAATCACGGGTTCACTTAACATCGGTACCCAAACATTAGTTCTCTCTTATCACGAGCTCCGCTGGCACACCGTAGCCTCCTTCTCTCCCTGCGCCCGTGCGTCGGCGGATGGCAAAGCCACAGGAGTTTTGAATGATCATGGGTCGGTGGATGCAGGCTCATCTGCATGTGACTATGCCGGTAGAGCCAGGGGCGCTGAGGACACTACAGGATTTTTAGTAGTAGAGATAAAGATATAGGTGGCTTTAGACTGCAGGACCGTGCTCCTCATGTTGACCTCAACCATCCGGGAAACGTAGCGGTTCTTTTCCTTGAGAAGGAAATACATGACATCTGGATCTGCCAAGCTCACCACACGGTAACTCGGTCGCACCCGTGTGATTATGGTGAACTCAACAGTCTGATGAGGAGGAGGTTTGATTTGGTAAGAATGATTTGGTAAGAATGCTGACGAACTTGGGTGCTGCCATCATCAGTGACGACACAGACACCTCAAAACGGGTCATGCACACCGGCGTTGATGTAGAGGCGGCGAGACTTGAGAGCCTAAGCCGGCAGGCTGATATATTGGTGCTGCTGCTCATTTGGGGTGTCATCGAGGACATCATCAACGAGCAGCATGCCCTGGTAGTTGTCAACCCGTCACAAGCACCTACCGATGGGGACAACAGCGTCGGTCCTCCATGAGCCGAGATTGATCTTCATGTCCGGAGGGACCTGCAGCTTGTGCACACTCCAGTTCCAGAAAAGTCAAAATCAACTAGCTAGTGTTTTGTACAAAAGATGATCTTTAGCATATATGTCATTTTGATCAAAACATTATGGAATAAGATATACTTAATGTCACAAAAGTATTTTACAAAGTAAAATCTACAAGTATGATTTTTTGTACAATGAAAACTAATGTTTTAAGAGTTATTGATTGCTAGAGGGATTGAACCCTGCTTGTCCATAAAAGCTCTTTACTTGTGACACATACGAGCTGAGGGAGAGCCATGCCAATCTAGAATTAACCCAAAAAAAACTGAACAATTATTTGCGGATTTATAGATGAACTGGTGACACACATAATTTTTTTACATATATAATAACATATATTGGCATGTATACTATATATACGATTTATGGTAATACTGCACTGAGGAGCGTTCCTATAGATTCAGATCTCAGTATGCTTAGCAGAACCAAATTTGAGAAGATCTGTGATAATTCTTTTCTTAAAAGAGTATGGAATGAATATATTTTTTCAAAGGCAAGTGTTGAAAATAGCAATGCATACTTGTGAGAAACCTCTAGAATATTGGACAGTATGCATGAACCATGGTTGCTATGCTTCATGGTAAAATATGGAATACTCTAGAGACTAGATATTTGTATGGCTAGATAAGCATTAGAGAAATTCTAGAGTTAGATATTTTGTAGGAAGTGTGTTGAAGATGGACACACACGACAATACCATATGAGCCATGGAGTCATATAAATAGAGGTGCTATCCTCCCCCCTTGTCATACCAAGGCATAAGAGATCTCAAGTAGGAGATGGCAAGGTTGCCATGTAGTATAGTAGTATCATGATAGGATAGCCATATAAAGAGTGTAAGTGTCCTCTCATATTGTAAGTTGAGTTGTGAATAAAGGTTTGAGTTCTCTTGTAGAGAGTTAGTCTTCCCTGTTAGTGTTGGTGTGAAGATATCCGCTGAGAAAGTAGTGTGGGTAAGGGTCCACATAAGGAGTCGGTGCCAAGGTTAGGGACGCCAATTTCTCAACAGTGAATGTCCTGAAGACATGACCAAAAGGTTGCAGGTTGTTTGTTTTTATTATCAACTACAAAACATAAGTGAGCAAATTAGTTGGTTTGCCTGAATAACGGTTAATATTTGTGGAAATTAATAGCAAGCTAATGGACATAGGAGCAGTGTTAAATATACATTCATACTTGTTTCTCAGCTAATCTTGAGAGCACATTAGGGCATCCAACATCTTGGAAGTGAGCCTGCTGTGATGCTCACTTAAAACCCTAACACCAGTGCTAAATGTTGATTCTGAAGCAACTGTTGTAACAGAAATGGCAAATATGTCCCTAGCAATCTCTGTCAAAGTCGAGAACCAAGTTCCAGACACTTTCCACTGATCTAAAATTTTGAAATTCTTAGTATGATAAATGAAGGGGTATGAGAAAAAAAAGGGACACACTAATAATATTTTGAATTCACATTCCTCCAAGTAGCCTGGTACAGACATGGACCTTGTGTCTCGTTCTACCCCATAAAATAGAAAGATATGATTAGGTTGAAATGTTCTCCTCCCACAAACAAAATATTGGTACTCAAGTCCATAAAACAGAAAGATACGAACAGGTTGAAGTGGTCTCCTCCCACAAACAATTACTCAAGTTTCATCTCCGTCTTTTGTGCATATAGGTTCATCATATGTTGTAAAGGTTATCTAGACTAACTGTTAAGAACAACTCCCCAGAAACATGCCTCACAAGAATAGATATCTCCGAGTTATCATTTTTAGCATAATCACCATCCTCGTGGCTGTCAACATTGCTTAGTCTGCAATCATTGCCGTTCTGGCTCTCAATATTATTGCTCTTGCTGCATGGAACAAGCTGCTAGTATTCAATATCATGAGAGTCCCAGTGATGTTGGCAATAAGAGGAGACATTGGGTACTAATAATCCGAGTCTGATTCTGCAAGTTCACCCTTTGGTTGCGAGAGCAGTGGCAAATAGACCGTATGGCCATTTCTTCCATGAACTACATACATCCAGCACACGCATAGGAGGAATTGCATCGAGTCTCTAAGTTGTTTGGCTGCAACCCCTGGAAATCCTCCGGGAAACCACTTCCAATATATAAAGAACCATGATATGAGGCACCGAATTGGCAATAGGCACCATTTGCGAAGGTTATGTTCCTTGCTGATTTCACCATCTGACATAATATGAGAAGTACCTCTCTGGAGTTATTGAGGAAAGGATGCTCTAGGAATAGCCATGTGGTCCTTTGCATTGACCACCTCCTCTCTTTCAGATTGTAAAAATCCAATGCCTTGGGCTACATTTGGTTTCCTCTCTTTAACCTAATGACTAGTGGTTTTGTGACAGAATACCATAAATCAGGCCTAATATAGCTGAAGCAATAATCAAACCAATATATTAGTCCCATGTCAGAGTTCGTGCGGCGTAGAGCGTACTCGTGGTGGACAGGAGGCCGGGGGCTTGGCTCCCGGTGGCGGCGAGGATGCGACGCCAGGAAGACAGGAGATGTTACGATGGGCACAGGCGCCTTGAGATCAAACTGATCTCAAGACATAGCCACCTTCATTATTGACATAGTAGATATAGTCACAATACATCTACGGTTACAGAACTGAGTGATTGCAGTTTGAAATTTAAACACACACACGTTCTAATCTCCTAACTCCCTAGCCACGGCTTCTCCTTTCATATGTGCGACCAACCATAACATCTCTCCCCTCCTTGGGAAACAGCTCGTCCTCAAGCTGGAACTCTGGGTAAGTGCTCTTGAAGTATGGAACAGGCTCCCATGTTGCTTGTGATGTTGGAAGTCCTGACCACTGGACGAGGATGAACCAAGTGCCGCGGCGGCATTGTTACTTTAGTACCTTCTCTGGTTGTTGGAGCATTCGACCATGCTGCAGTGGCAGTAATTGGGGTTGTATTTCTGGAGGTGACCCATGATAAGGCTTTAGGACGCCCACATGAAAAACATCATGTATGCGTGCTGCTGCTGGCAAACGGAGGCGGTAAGCTACATCACTGATCCGTTCTGTGATCTGAAATGGCCCTGCGTATCGTGGTCTGAGCTTGCCCTTTGCACTAGGTTCCAGTGATTTTGTGTGGCGATTGAGAAGGTGGAGCCAGACCCAATCATTAACTTGGAAGTCCAGGGGGCGATGATTGTTATCATAGTGGCGCTTGGCATGCTCTTGTGCCTGCAATAGGCGTTCTCGCACATCTGCAATGAAGGAGTCCCGTTCTTGTAGGAGGTTGTCGATGGTTGATGTTGTGGCCGTTGATGGCGAGTACGGCAGCAAGTCTGGAGGTGGTCTGCCATAAACAACCTGAAACGGTGATGTGCGGAGTGCTGAATGGTATGCTGTGTTGTAGATGTATTCTGCCCAAGGTAACCAATCCAGCCAAGCAAGTGGGCGATCGCCGGTGATGCAACGGAGGACATGGCTATTGTTTTGTTGATGGCTTCTGACTGCCCATTTGTTTGAGGGTGGAATGCTGTGCTCATCTTGAGTTGAACCCCTGCTTGTTTGAATAGATCGCGCCATACATGTCCTGTAAACACTGGGTCTCTATCGCTGACAATTGACTTAGGGAACCCATGTAAGCGCACAATATCTGTGAAGAAGGCACGGGCAACAGAGGCTGCTGTATAGGGGTGGCCGAGAGGGATGAAATGTGCAAGCTTTGAAAATCTGTCAACCACTGTTAAAATGACGCTCTTGCCGTGCACTTTAGGCAAGCCTCCTATGAAGTCCATAGATATGTCAGACCACACTTGATTAGGGACTTCTAGTGGCTGTAAGAGTCCAGCGGGGTGTAGTGCTTCAGTTTTTTACCTTTGACATGTTGTGCATGAGCGAACAAAATCACGGACCACTGTTCGATCATTGTCAATGATGAAGTCTCTGCGCAGCCACTGTAATGTCTTTTGTGTGCCTTCATGTGCTGGGGTATGAGACATTTGGAGCACCGTGAGAAGGGTGGCTGAGTTATGGGGAATATACACCCGGTTACCCTTGAGGATTAGGCCATTGTTGTAAATGCCACGGGTCCCCACGGAGTTCTGTGACATTGTCACGTAGGTGCTGTAGTTCTGAATTGGCCATGATTTCCTTGCGAAGGTCTTCATATAACTGAAAAGCCGGTGTGGAAAGGGTGAGTAGTTGTTCTTCTTGCTGATCACGACGAGAGAGAGCATCTGCCACAACATTCAGACGTCCCGGACGATATTCAACTGAGAAATCAAATCCAAACAGCTTGCTGATCCATTGATGCTGTGGGACGGTGGACAACCTTTGATCAAGCATGAACTTGAGAGCATAATGATCAGTTCTGACTATGAATTTGCGTCCCCATAAGTGTGGCCTCCAGTGGCGAACAGCTTGCACAAGTCCAATTAGTTCTCGCTCATATGCAGCTAGTTTCAGGTGACGTTGTGCAAAAGGCCGGCTGTAAAATGCCAATGGTCCCTCTCCTTGGTGCAACACAGCTCCAAAACCTGTGCCAGAGGCATCGCAGTCTACCAGGAAGGGGTGTGTGAGGTTTGGCAGCTGTAGTACAGGTGCAGAGGACAAGGCCACCTTCAGAGCTTGGAAAGATGTGGATGCTTCAGCTGACCACGTGAATCCTTCTTTCTTCAAGAGAGATGTGAGAGGTGCTTCTAGGATGCCATAATCTTTTATAAATCTCCGATAATATCCAGTAAGACCAAGAAAACCTCGTAGAGAACATGCAGAGTTTGGTTGGGGCCAAGTTTGCACTGCCTTTACCTTATCTGCATCCATAGCGACCCCATTTGCTGAAATTTCATGCCCAAGATAGTGTACCGAGGAGGAAGCAAAGGAACACTTGGATCTTTTAACTTGAAGTTTGTGTGATCTGAGGACAGAGAATACTGATTGCAGGTGCTTCAAATGATCAGACCATTAGCTGCTGTAGATAAGTATGTCATCAAAGAAAACTAGCACGCACTTGCGCAGGAATTGCTGTAAAACAGTGTTCATGAGGCTCTGAAAAGTTGCAGGTGCGTTCGTCAATCCGAATGGCATCACCAAAAATTCAAAATGGCCATGGTGAGTGCGAAATGCAGTTTTGGGGATGTCATCTGGGTGCACTCTCACTTGATGATAGCCAGCTCGGAGGTCTAGTTTGGTAAAGAATCGTGCTCCATGGAGTTCATCAAGCAATTCTTCCACTATAGGGATTGGGAACTTATCCTTGACAGTCTTGTCGTTGAGGGCTCTATAATTGACACAAAAACGCCAGGAGCCGTCATGTTTCTTGACAAGAAGCACCGGGGCTGAGAAGGGTGAGGTGCTTGGGCAGATTATGCCTTGTTCTAGCATTTTGGTGCATTGCTCCTCTAATTTATCCTTCTGCAGTTGTGGGTATCTGTATGGGCGAACGACAACAGGTGCCGTGTTTGGCAGAAGGTGGATGCGGTGGTCTCATTCTCTTGCTGGGGGCAGTCCTGTAGGTGGTTCAAACACGTCTTGGAATGAAGTCAGAAGCTGATCCAGGAGTGGCCGATCTGTGCTTGTGATGGAGTGGAGTCGGTTAGTAGATGGAAAGTATGTTCTTGGCTATCCTAATCCTCTCCAAAGCACAAGGTGGCCACGATAGAAGAAAGACATGACTAGGTCATCAAAGTCCCATAGAACTGGTCCCAATCGTTTGAGAAATGAAATGCCAAGTACCATGTCGTAATGATTCAATGGGATGGCATAGCAATCCAAGCCAAATAATTCCTCACCGATGCGTGCAAGCCAAAGAATTCCTCACTGATGCGTGCAGCGACATTTCGGGTCTGTCCACGGCATGCAACTCTGTCGCCGTTGGCGACAATGACACTTGCTCCAGGACTGTCATGGAAATGAAGTCCTATTTGTTGTGCAGCTGCCATATTAATGAAATTTGTCGTTGATCCGGAGTCTAGTAGTGCAACTAACTGGTGCTCTCCAATGTTGACATAAACCTTCATTGCTTCATTTGTGGAAATCCCAGCAATAGCATGTAATGAAATCAATGGTGGCAGGTCTTCATGCTGTTCATATTCAGGAGGAACAGAGTCATCAGGGTCATCAAAATCTGTCACCTCTAAGTAGAACAACCGTGGGCACTTGTGGCCACGAACTTGTGGTTTGTCGCAGTTGTAACAGAGCCCTTGGCGTCGACGCTCGGCCATCTCTTGCGGTGACAGCCTTTTGAATGGTTTGGGTGGGTGACTTGCTGCTGGAACAATGGCTAGCTGTTGCGATGGTGCTGCAGGTGTTGACGTTGATGGAAAGCTTTGTGCTTGACGCTGGGGAGGCCGGCTGGTACGGGATGGGATGGCCTGGACGGACGCTGCTCGGCGTTCATATGCTCGGGCCAGTGCCATGGCACGCTGCAGGTCTGCTGGCGCTTGAAGCTCGACATCAGTGCGGATTGGATCCGGTAGTCCACCAGTGAATAACTGAACCTGCTGCTCCGGTGTCAAGTAGCCAGCATGTGCTAAATGAGCTTGGAACGCCTCCTGATAATCAGTGACTGACCCGCAGAATTGGAGTCGCGCAAGGTCAGACAGGTGATTTGTTCCAAGGGGTGGCCCAAAGCGCTGCTGGCACAATGATCGGAAGGTAGACCATGTGATGGCGTTGATGTCGCCGGCGTCCCTTTCAAGCATATAGAACCAGTACTGAGATGCCCCAGTGAGATGGAAGGATGCCAACCAAATCTTGTCAGATTCTCTGGTGCGTTGGGCTCTGAAGAAGTGCTCACATTTGTTGAGCCAGCCAAGGGGACCATCTTTTCCATCGTATGTGGGAAAAGAGAGTTTGTGGTAGCGTGGCACGCTGAGGCCGTCGTCCTCAGCAGGGGGAGGTTCGAGGTGGTGCTGTGGAGGGAGATGGGGGATGGCTGATGGCGAGCGTGGGAATTAGATTTGGGTTATGGGGACTGGCCGGCTTGCAGGCGCAGAGTGGATAATCACCGCCGGTTCTGGCTGTGGTGCAGGGATTCCGCCCCAGCCAGGCAGGCCATACGGTGGACAGGACGGCGGTGGTCGGGGGGCATGGGATGGGCCAGCGCCCATTGGAGGCATGTGGGATTCGCCGGGAGAAGGAGACCTGCATTCGACGTCGGACAGGCGGGTGGCGAACTGCCCCATCTGGCGTTGGAGGCCGTAAATCGCCGCCGTTAGGGTGTTTAGTGCAGAATCCGCGGTGGTGGTTGTTATATTGTGATCCAAATTCTGATGGGAGATTGTTGGAATTTAGGCTTGGTCCATTAAGGCCCATGTGGTGCAAACTTTTAATCCCACATTGCTAGTAGAAGTTGAGGAGACCACGTGACTCTCCTATATATCTAACCCATATGCTTCACCGGAGAATATCAATCCTATTATTCCTCTTGTAAGCCGCCGCTAGGCGTTGTACACAAACACCCGATATAGTGAAGTTCTTGCTGGCTGGCGCCCGTGGTTTTTTACCCTTCGCATTGGAGGGGTTTTCCACGTTAAATCCTCGTGTCTTTCTACTGTTTGATCTTTCTATTTTTCATCATTTTGTTCGCCGTCGCTTCTAACAAGTGGTACCAGAGCCGTGGTTTCAAGTTAGGGTTTCGTGATGGCGTCGATGAAGTATGATCTACCGATGTTGGACTACAAGACAAGGTTCTCGCTGTGGTAAGTCAAGATGAGAGCTATTCTGGCGCAAACCAATGATCTTGATGAGGCACTGGAAAAATTCGGGAAGAAAAAGAAGGATGAGTGAACCGATGAGGAGAAGCGCAAGGACCGTAAGGCTCTTTCTCTTATTCAGCTTCATCTATCTAATGATATTCTACAAGAAGTGCTGCAGGAAAAGACTGCTGCAGAATTGTGGCTAAAACTGGAATCGATCTGCATGTCGAAGGATCTTACTAGTAAATTGCATATGAAGTTGAAGCTATACACGCTTAAGATGCAGGAGGGTGATTCGGTGATGGGTCACCTATCTGTCTTCAAGGAGATCGTTGCTGACCTAGAGTCGATGGAGGTTAAGTATGAAGATGAGGATTTAGGTCTTCATTTATTATGCTCTTTGCCAAGTTCTTATGCAAGTTTCCGTGACACCATACTATTAAGCCGTGATGAACTAACCCTTGCGGAAGTTTGTGAGGCACTCCAGTCTAAGGAGAAGATGAAAGGCATGGTGCAGACAGATGGCTCGTCCTCTAGGGGCGACGCTTTGCATGTCAGAGGCAGATCAGAGCAAAGATCCTCAAGTGATAACAACGATCGTGGCAAGAGCAATGACGGTAGAGGCCGCTCCCAGTCCAAAGGTCCCAAGAAGAAATTCTGTAAGTATTGCAAGAAGAAATCTCATATGATTGAGGATTGCTGGAAATTGCAGAATAAGGAGAAGAAGAAAAATAAATCTGATGGTAAGGCTAGTGTTGCTTCTGCTGGTGAAAACTTTGAGTCAGATTGTTTGGTTGTCTTTGCTGGTTGTGTTGCTGGTCATGATGAGTGGATTCTTGATTCTGCATGTTCTTTTCATATCTGCACTAATAGAGATTGGTTCAGTTCCTATGAGTCTTTGCAGAACGGTGATTTTGTGCGCATGGGAGATGATAACCCGTGTGAGATTATTGGCATTGGCTCTGTTCAGATCAAGACCCATGATGGCATGATTCGCATACTGAAGAATGTAAGGCACATACCAGGAATGAAAAGAAATCTGATCTCGTTGAGCACACTTGATAAAAAAGGACTCAAATACACCGGTTCAGGTGGAGTTGTGAAGGTATCTAAAGGTTCTCTTGTATGTTTGCTGGGTGATCTCAATTCTTCAAATTTATATGTTCTCAGATGTTGTACTTTGCATGGTTCTGTTTCTGCTGCTAATGTTGCTAATGCTGAACCTAGTAAAACTGACCTTTGGCATATGCGTCTTGGACACATGAGTGAACTCGGTATGGCAGAATTGATGAAGAGAAACCTGCTGGATGGCTGCATTCTGAGTGGCAAGAAGTTCTGTGAGCATTGTGTATTTGGTAAGCATAAGAGGGTCAAATTCAATACCTCTGTTCATACCACAAAAGGTACACTTGATTATATTCATGCTGATTTGTGGGGTCCTTCACGTAAGCCTTCATATGGTGGTGCTCGTTATATGCTTACCATTATTGATGATTACTCTAAAAGAGTCTAGCCTTATTTTCTGAAAAGCAAAGATGATACTTTTGCTGCTTTTATAGAATGGAAAGTTATGATAGAAAGGCAAACTGAGAAGAAGGTCAAGGTGCTTCGAACTGATAATGGTGGAGAGTTCTGTTCGGATGCTTTTGATGATTATTGCAGAAAAGAAGGTATTGTTAGGCATCACACCATACCATACACTCCTCAGCAGAATGGTGTGGCCGAGCGTATGAACAGGACTATCATCTCGAAGGCTCGTTGCATGCTGTCAAATGCCCATATGAACAAGCGTTTTTGGGCTGAGGCTGCTAATACAGCATGTTATTTGATCAACAGATCGCCTTCTATTCCACTCAACAAGAAGACTCCTATTGAGGTATGGTCTGGTACACCTGCAGATTATTCACACTTGAGAGTTTTTGGCTGCACTGCTTATGCTCATGTTGATAATGGAAAATTAGAGCCTAGAGCTATTAAATGTCTATTTCTTGGTTATGGTTCGGGAGTCAAAGGATATAAATTGTGGAATCCTGAAACTAGAAAGACTTTCATGAGCAGAAGTGTTGTTTTCAATGAATCTATGATGTTTACTGACAGTTTGTCCACAGATGATGCTTTAGTTGAGAAATTGCAGTCACAAGTTAGTGTGCAGGTGGAGCTTATGGATGACCAGGAAAATGAAGTTGTTGGTAATGATGTTTCAGATAGTGTTCCTGATACTGTTCAGCACTCACCTCCAGTTTCACAGTCTGATTTGCAGCATGAGGAGGATGTAGATTTACCTATTGCTCTTCGCAGATCAAGAGGAGTTGTGGACCTCCAAACCATTTAATTGAGGAGTGTAATCTGACTTATTATGCTTTGAGTTGTGCTGAACAGGTGGAGGATGCTAGTGAGCCAGCAACATATTCTGAAGCCATTGATTCTGTTGATAAGGAGAAGTGGATCTCAGCTATGCAGGAGGAGATGCAGTCTCTTGAGAAGAATGGCACATGGGAGATTGTAAGCTTGCCTGAGAAAAAGAAGACTGTTCGCTGCAAATGGGTCTTGAAGAGAAAGGAGGGTTTGTCTTCTAGTGAGCCTCCAAGATTTAAGGCAAGGTTAGTTGCAAAGGGTTTCAGTCAGATTCCTGGTGTTGACTATAATGATGTGTTCTCTCCAGTTGTGAAGCATAGCTCAATTCGGACTTTCTTTAGTATTGTTGCTATGCATGATCTTGAGCTTGAGCAGTTAGATGTGAAGACTGCATTTTTACATGGAGAGCTTGAGGAGGAAATTTACATGGATCAGCCAGAAGGATTCATAGTGCCAAGCAAAGAGAATTATGTTTGCAAATTAAAGAAGTCCTTGTATGGTTTCAAACAGTCTCCTCGTCAGTGGTATAAGAGGTTTGATTCATTTATGTTGTTACATGATTTTAAAAGATCTGAATATGATAGCTGTGTTTACATTAAGATTGTTGAGGAATCACCTATATACTTGTTGTTATATGTTGATGACATGCTTATTGCTGTCAAGAGCAGAAAAGAAATCACTACAGTAAAGAAATTGTTGAGTAGTGAATTTGATATGAAGGATCTTGGTGTTGCTAAGAAAATTCTAGGTATGGAGATTACTAGAGATAGAAAATCTGGTTTATTATTTCTTAGTCAGCATAATTACATTAACAAGGTTCTTCAGCATTTCAATATGCATGATTCAAAGCCAGTTAGTACTCCTATTGCACCTCACTTTAAATTGTCAGCTGCTCAGTGCCCTAGTTCTGAGGAGGATGTTGAATACATGTCAAAAGTCCCATATTCTAGTGCTGTTGGTTCTTTGATGTATGACATGGTTTGCTCTCGCCCAGATTTATCATATGCTATGAGTTTGGTTAGCAGATACATGTCTAATCCTGGTAAAGAATACTGGAAGGCAGTTCAGTGGATTTTCAGGTACCTCAGAGGAACAGCAGATTCTTGTTTGAAGTTTGGGAGAACTGATCAGGGACTCATTGGTTATGTGGATTCAGATTATGCTACTGATTTGGATAGGCGCAGGTCACTCACAAGTTATGTATTCACTGTTAGCAGTTGTGCTGTGAGTTGGAAGGCTACTTTGCAGCCTGTTGTTGCTATGTCTACCACAGAAGCATAATATATGGCTATTGCTGAAGCGTGCAAGGAGTCAGTTTGGCTGAAAGGTTTGTTTGCTGAGCTGTGTGGAGTTGATTCTTGCATTGATCTATTCTGTGACAGTCAAAGTGTTATTTGCCTCACTAAAGATCAGATGTTTCATGAAAGGACAAAGCATATTGATATCAAGTATCATTATGTTCGTGATGTTATTTCACAAGGTAAATTGAAGGTATGCAAGATCAGTACTCATGATAATCCAGCTGATATGATGACTAAACAAGTTCCTGTAGCTAAGTTTGAGCTTTGCTCAAGCTTAGTTGGTTTGACAGTTTAGCCCAAGAGACTATTTGGCGCCAGAAGTTCTGTTCTTTGTTGTGTTCAGGTGATGATTTTGATATGCTACAAGAAGGAATTTGTCTCAAGGTGGAGTATGTTATATTGTGATCCAAATTCTGATGGGAGATTGTTGGAATTTAGGCTTGGCCCATTAAGGCCCATGTGGTGCAAACTTTTAATCCCACATTGCTAGTAGAAGTTAAGGAGACCACGTGACTCTCCTATATATCTAACCCATAGGTTTCACCGGAGAATATCAATCCTATTTTCCTCTTGTAAGCCGCCGCTAGGCGTTGTACACAAACACCCGATATAGTGAAGTTCTTGCTGGCTAGCGCCCGTGGTTTTTTACCCTTCGCATTGGAGGGTTTTCCACGTTAAATCCCCATGTCTTTCTATGGTTTGATCTTTCTATTTTTCATCATTTTGTTCGCCGTCGCTTCTAACAGTGGTTGCCGGCGATGCAGTGGTGGTGGTGGGGGGTTGGGTGAAGAGGGGTGATGTCGCGCTGGGCGCGGAGCTTGCGGCAATTGCGGTGGCCGGAGCGGCGTTGGATGTTGCGGCGGCGGCAGAGTAGCCAGCGGCGGTTGTGGCCGGAACAGAGGAGCCCGGGATCGAACTAGACATAGCTGATACCAGATTGTCAGAGTTCGTGCGGCACAGAGCGTACTTGTGGTGGACGGGAGGCCGGGGGCTCGGCTCCCGGCGGCGGTGAAAGCGATCGGGTGCTCTAGTCTAAGAGGGGGAGGGGGTGAATTAGGCACTCTAAAGACCTTAACCTATGGCTCCAACTAGTTTGCACAAAACTTAAATTAAAACAAACTATCTAGATGTGCAACTACGGTTCACCTTAGTGTGAAACCCTCATCCCAAAAGAGTTTTGCAACCTATAGCCAATCCTAGCAAGATACTACACTAAGAAAGTAAAGGCACACAAGTTGCAATATGCAATGCGGAAGCTTAAGATAGGGATGAAAGGAAGCAAACTCTTGACGCGAGAATTTATCCTGTGGTTCGAATTGCTACAAAGGCACCCCTACATCCACGTTGTTGAAGCACTCACGAAGAGTATCGCTTCCCGACAATCAAGTCTCTTCCGTGAACACAATCACGGTCACCTTGATCACGATCTTCACTAAGGGAGATTGCCCACGAAGGAGGGGTCTCCGTCCCCCGCACAATGTCATCGACGCCAGCCGGAGGGTCGTTGACTTGCCGGCGAGCCACCAAGGCTCCAAGGATGGCCGGAGAACCAAGATACAAGGATGGTTCACTCTAGAACCACAGCACAAGGATCTAAACCTTACTTGATCACTCACTCAAGAGCTAACCTTGCATTAACACTTCACAAAGCTTATGCTAAGGACTAAGGATTTGATCTCTATACTCTTGGATGGCTTGGAGATGTTCTTGGATGTGTGTGGGATGTTCAGCAACTCAAACAATCTTCAAATGGCCGGGGGAGCTCATATATATAGGCCACCAACTCGAACTAGCCGTTTGTAGCTGTTAGCACCTTTTCTGCGTGGGCATCGAAACTTCCGGTGCTTCTGCATCGGTTTTTCCGGTCACTCACAAGCTGAAACTAGCCGTTGGCTTCTCTGACGCTTCTGCAGCTGAGTTGGTAACCACCGGTTTAACCGATGACCTAGTGTCGGTTCAACCGGTGCATCTTGATCTCCATATAGCCGTTGCCCTTGCGGACGTCATTGTTCCGATGCCTTGCTCCGACGCACCACTGGTTCAATCGGTGCTGAAGACTTGGCTGCTGCACGCTTGACAACGTCTCTGGAACATAGTATGTTGAATGCACCGATGCCTCTCTTGACATCGTCGGTTCATCCGGTGCTTCACTTCTTTCTTCACTTAATCTCCAGAGGCACACAGGCTTATGCCAAAGCCAGGGTGTCGGATCTTCCGACAACCATCGGATGCACCGATGCTCTAGGCATCGGTTCTTCCGGTGCTACTAATTTCAGTAGATCTTGTCCAATTCAGCGTTTCTTTGAGTTCTTTCTTCATGTTTTGCTTTGCATGGCCTTTTTACTTCATCCCTGGGATCTAGAAATGTTCACATAACAAAACCATTAGTCCCATTGATTGCATTGTCATTCGATCACCAAAATCACTCGAAATGGCATAAATGGTGCCATGTTCGTTACAGGCGGCGAGGACGCGACGCCGTCCTGGCGGCCGGCGTCGAGCGAGGGAGGAAGACAGGAGACGTTAGGATGGGCACAGGTGCTCAAGACATAACCACCTTCCTTACTGACATAGCAAATATAGTCACAATACATCTACGGTTACAGAACTGAGTGATTGCAGTTTAAAATTTAAACACACACACGTTCTTAGGATGACTTGTTTTTTGGGACGGAGGGAGTATACTATATATACGGCTGCATATGAGTTCGTTGAGATCGAGTACGTAGTACATAAATGGACCATGAATCATACATTCCATGCTATGATTTATATCCAGATATTGCTTTAGGAAAAAAGGAAAAATCTTGAACATGCTGAATAAACATCCATAAACACGCATGCGATGCGACAAGATTAAACACCAGCACTGAGGAGCGTGACGGCAGCCGCAGCCATCAGAGCAGCCATCAAGGCCGGTGTCTTGCTATTGCCGAGCAGCGGAGGAGGCGCAGACCCTGTTGGAGGCTCCGCAGGCGGCGGCGGCGGCGGCAGTGGCACCGCCTCCATTCCGGTGATGTGGATGGGTTCGTTCACCTGGTATCTGAGGTAGCAGCTTAACCCCATGATGGAGTCTCCCTCGCTGTCGATGATGCTTAGTTCCCTGTACATCACGGCGAGGTGGTCGATAAGGCAGCCGGTGCACTCGCCCGGCGGCATGTCCCTGGTGCACTGCGCCATCCCGTACATGACCTTCTAGGTGACCAGGACGGTGTCGTTGTACCCATGGCTCCCGGCCGCGAACCTGCGTGCGTCATCGCCGGCCATCGCCGCGAGCTGGCTCAGCAGGCCCCGCTGCACCTTCTTCATGGCGAAGATGTCGGCCGCGCGCCATGAGGGAGGTGTCGGCAAGACGAGCCTGGCGGTGGAGTCGGCGGAGCTGAAGAAGGGCGCGCCGCCGGCATATCGGACGACGCAGCCGTCGGAGCTGAGGAAGCCGACGTCCCGGCTGCCATCGCACATGGGGGACAAAAGGGAGTAGCCATAGCTGTCGAGGATCGCGCCGGCGAGGCAGTTCCGGCACCAGTCCGGCTTGGAGTCGGCGAAGCACATGGCGAGGCGCCGTGCCGACGGTGCGGTTGCGGAACCACCAGTTGTCGACGGCTGCCGAGTGGGACATCGTGCTGTTGATGAGCTCGGCGAGGTTCTTCCTGTAGGGGCTGTCGTCGGTGTAGTTCCCCTTGGCCTAGCATGTGTAGTTTAAAAATATCGGGCGATCGTCCTCATCTCCCCACGGCACCGAGGGAGGCGACGGCGATCACGGCGACGGCGAGGAGCTGGATAAGAAGGCGACCTCGTGGATGATGCATTATGCCGGCAAGGAAATTGTTATAGTTTGGGGAATTTTCTGGCTGGGCAATCTCCCCATAGCCATTCTCTTCTCTTTTATCTTCTCCATTTTACACAATAGTCCTTGTACATTTACTAATTACTATAATACACCAACACTCCCCCTCGAGATGGGCTAAAGATATTCAACATGCCCATCTTGTTACATGCCAACTCATTATCCTTAGGACCTAAACCCTTTGTGAGACAATCAGCTAGTTGATCACGGGACTTGACATACTCTAGCTTTAGAGCCCCACTGTCCATCTTCTCTTTGATGAAGAACCTGTCAATCTCCACGTGCTTCATTCGGTCAAACTGAACTAGATTATTTGCTATATTGATTGCTGCCACATTATCACAATGAAGCAACATAGTCTCATTCTTCAACACCCGTAGCTCCTTCAGAAGACTCTTCAGCCACATCATCTCACACAAAGTCAAGGCCATCGCTCTATGTTTGGCCCCTGCAGTAGACCGAGACACCATAGCTTGCTTCTTGCTTCTCCATGAAACAAGATTACCACCTACAAACACACAATATCCAGATGTGGATCTTCGATCATCCCTACTGCTTGCCCAATCAGCATCACAATACCCTTCTAGATTCAGGTGGCAGTGTCCTCTAAACCACAGCCCCTTACCAGGAGTTCCCTTTAGATATCTCAGGATTTGATAAACCACCTCCAGATGCCCAGTTCTAGGATCATGCATATACCTGCTCACCACACTCACTGCATAGGCAATGTCAGGCCTAGTATGGCAAATATATATCAACCGACCAACTAGCCTCTGATATCTCTCCCGATCCACAGGGTCACCTGACTCAGCACAGGTTTGGTGATTCCTGTCAATGGGTGATCCACATGGACGACACCCAAGCATCCCTGTCTCTGCCAACAAATCAAGGACATACTTTCATTGAGAGAGAATAATTCACTTTGATGACCTAGCAATCTCAATCCCAAGAAACTATCGAAGTGGTCCAAGATCCTTTACCTCAAACGCTCTACCTAGTCTTTCCTTTAATTTTTTTATCTCCTCTACATCATCCCCATTGATCACTATATCATCAACATATACCACCAGGATAGTGATACGAGAGCCCTGATGTCTGTAAAAAACAGTATGATCTCCATTGCATTGGGAGTACCCCATATCACACACTGCTCGCCTGAATCTATCAAACCATGCACGTGGTGACTGCTTCAAACCATAGAGTGACTTCTTGAGTTTGCACACCTTCCCAAGAGTTTGTTCATTCGCAAACCCAGGTGGAATTTTCATATATACCTCTTCTTGCAGATCCCCATGAAGAAATGTATTCTTCACATCTAGCTGATGAAGTGGCCAACCAAAGTTGGCTGCACATGATATCAATGTCCTCACCGTGCCCATTTTTGCCACAGGTGCAAAAGTTTCATCATAATCAATTCCATATGTTTGGTTGTACCCCTTTGCAACCAATCTTGCTTTGTACCTATCCATCTTTCCTTCAGGAGTCTGTTTCACCGTGAATACCCACTTGCAACCAACTGCCTTTTTTCCTTTTGGAAGATAAACAAATTCCCATGTCTTGTTTTTTTGAAGGACAAGTAGGTCTTCTTTCATTTCATCTTTCAACTTTGGATCTTGCTTAGCACACCTCCAGTCTTTCGGAATAGGCACTGCTTGTAATGATGCAATAAATGTCCTATAAGCAGGAGAGATACTAGAGTATGAAACATACTTAGCAATGTCATGTTCATAGTGTAAGCATCTAGGCCCTCTAGGTATGTTCCGGTGATTAATGACAACCATTATTGTGACTAATGAGTTTGTGCAGCTTAATGAATTATTATCGCTCATTTGGTCATATGTCAAAGAGGCCCCTCAATTTCATTATTCAAAAAGGCGATCTCAGTATTCAACTCAAATATATAACAAGACTAAGGATCTTTCTAGTCCTAAGTGTCGCAAGGTTGAGAAGGACACTTAGATTAGTATAGGTTTTATAGTTTTGTAGAGGTCGCACTATTAAGAGGGGTTAAGGCCAAGTAACTTGAGCATGGACATGGTCAATCAAAAATGGATGCACACTATGGTCATTCAGGTTCCTAGAAGTTCAAATAAGTGGTTTTCAACTTATATCTCAAGAATATTTGGATTTCATTCAAGACTCAAATCAAAAAAGGCAAAATCAGAAAAAGTCTATACACTAGTTTAACCGACGACTCCAACTTTCTATACAACGGTTAAACGAAGTTAGCAGAGTCTGGACAAGTTCTATACACCAGTTAAACCGACGATGTTTGAATTAATGTCGGTGCAATTGTCCAGAACGTTGGTTTTCCAGGGTGTTTCAAGTTCTATTCACCGGTTAAACCGACGCTATTTGAAAATTAATGTCGGTGCATTGGTCCAATGAGTTGGTTTTCTCAGGGATTTCAGAAGTTATACTCACCGGTTAAACCGACGATGGATTTGAGTTAACGTCGGTGCAGTTGTCCAGAGGGTTGGTTTTTCAGTTGATCAGTGGACAACTACACTCACCGGTTAAACCGATGATACGTCGGTTAATCTACCCAAGTTGTAACGGCTAGTTTTCCAAATGGGCAGTTTACATTCATCGGTTAAACCGACGCTGGCTATTGGAGGTTCGTCGGATTAACCGGCGCTAAGCAGTTTTCTGGCAGTTTTTCTCCAACGGCTTTATTCGTGTGAGCTGCCTATATATACTCCTCCAATGGGTCATTTTGAGCTCTCTTGATACCAGGCAACATTCATACACTCATATATTGTTGAGAGCCATCTTGAGCTTCATCTTCCACACATTTGTTCATTCAATCATTCAAGAAGCAAGACTAAGGACTTGAGTAGAGAGAAGCTTGTGTGCATCCATTCTTGGTGATCGGTTCTTGCTCAAGTGAAGGCCCTAGCTTATTACTCTTGGTGATTGGCAGCACCTAGGCGATCTTGGTGATTGAAGGTGTTTCTTCCGGAGCTTGCCAAGAATTGTGGGAGCCCGAAGAAGTTTGTACGTGGCTTGAGCTCCACCACGCGGGGATGGTGAATGGAGACTCTTAGTGAGCGCCCAAGTCTCGGTGATATGGGAGGTGACAAGACTCTTAGTGAGTGTCACAACATGGATTAGGGGTGTGTGCCAACACATCGACACCACGGGAAAAAAATCCGGTTGTCTCTTGCCCACTCTTTCATTTCAAGCAATTACTTTCATGCAATTATTCATGTGCTTGACCTTAGAGATCATACCTTAGCTCTACTTTGCTTAGTTTTATATCTTGTTGTATCTTTGATAGCTTGTGTAGTTTGCTTAGTTAGCCGGTTGGTGAATTGAGTCTTACTAGCTTTGCATAGGTTATGGTTGTTTTAATTATTTTAGAATTTTGAAAAAGGCCCAATTCACCCCCCCTCTTGGTCCATCGATCCTTACAATTGGTATCAGAGCCTCATTGCTTGTTTGGATCATTAGGCTTCACCGCCTAGAGCTATGGCCAAGATGGGTGGTTCGCCGCCTCACTTCGAGGGCAAGAATTTTGCCTATTGGAAAGTTCGCATGGCCGCATACCTTGATGCGATTGCCCCCGAAGTGTGGTTAGCAACTAAGATCGAATTCACCGGAACTCCCACTTCGGAACAATTAAAGTGGAATGCTAAGCCTATAAATGCAATTTTCGAAGCCATTAGTGAGGAAGTCTTTGCTAGAGTAAATGGCATGGACTTAGCAAGTGATATTTGGAAAGAGCTAATTGAAATTCATGAAGGCTCCACAAAAGTTCGTGAACAAAAATATCACTTGTTTAGAGCTAAGTATGATTCCTTTAAAATGCTAGCTAATGAAAATTGCAATGATATGTATTCTCGCTTGAATGTCATTGTCAAGGACATTAATGCTCTTGAAGTTTCTAAAATTGACAGTGGCTCCATCAACCGCAAGATTCTTATGCTCCTTCCGAAACCCAAGTACAACATCATCAATGCTATGCTTCAAAAGGAGAATCTTGATACGATGGAAGTGGGAGAGCTTGTGGGCAAAATTCGCGCTCATGAAATGGGTATCCTTGGTATGTCCGAAGAGCCAACTACAAGCAAGTCAATTGCTCTCAAAACTAAGGCCAACAAGCCCCGCAAGCTCAAGATGATCAAGTAAGAATTAAGCTCAAGCAATGAAGAAGAAGATCACCATGAAAGCTCATCTAATGATGAATATGGAGAACTTGCTCTCATGATGAGAAAGTTCACACGCTTGAGTGACAAGATAAACAAGAAGGGTTACAACTTTGACCCTAAAAGAAGAATGTTCTGGCCAAGGGAAGATGTCAAGTACAAAACATGCTACAATTGTGGAGAAAAATGTCACATCTCTCCCGATTGCCCCAAACCGGACAAGAGAAAGAAGGACAACAAGAGCAAACATCGCCATGATTCAAGTGATGATGATGAAGATGAAAAGAAGAACAAGAACAAAAAGCTTGGGAACAAGACGAGTCATGACAAGAAAACCAAACTCTTCCCAAAGAAGAAAGGCCACACCAAGAGAAGCTTCTTGGTGGAAAAACAAGAATGGGTAACCGATGTCTCATCAAGCGAAGATTCAAGTGATGAAGAAGACATCATCACCATCGCTCTCACAAATGAAGAACCATCGCTACGTCCACCGCCCATGTGCCTCATGGCCAAAGGTAACTCTAAGGTATGTGAGAGTGAAGATGATAGTGATGATGAGTTTGACCCATATGAGTTTACTAACCTCATTAATGAGTATACATCCGTCATCAAGAGGGAAAATGGCAAAGTCAAGATTCTTGATTAGTTTCACAACGTGGATTAGGGGTGTGTGCCAACACATCGACACCATGGGAAAAAAATCCGGTTGTCTCTTGCCCACTCTTTCATTTCAAGCAATTACTTTCATGCAATTATTCATGTGCTTGACCTTAGAGATCATACCTTAGCTCTACCTTGCTTAGTTTCATATCTTGTTGTATCTTTGATAGCTTGTGTAGTTTGCTTAGTTAGCCGGTTGGTGAATTGAGCCTTACTAGCTTTGCATAGGTTAAGGTTGTTTTAATCGATCCTTACACATAGCCATAACGAACAGGAGGTTTTCCAGTAT
Organism: Panicum virgatum; assembly: GCF_016808335.1. Classification (NCBI taxonomy): domain Eukaryota; kingdom Viridiplantae; phylum Streptophyta; class Magnoliopsida; order Poales; family Poaceae; genus Panicum; species Panicum virgatum. The sequence goes on from NC_053152.1 coordinate 50,333,772, forward strand.
TGACTCTATAATCTCTACTTTGTGCAAGGGGTAACTCTACAGGTTCAAAGGTGGGAGAAATATTACCAGCTGGGGGTGGCAGGCTCGATGGAGAGGAGTCCAAGGAGTGATATGGAACTGGAGCTTCAGCTTGTTCGGGTTGTGGTTGCTCCCCCGGCTTCTTAGTCCTCTTTCGAAAATACACTATGGGGCGCCCCTCCTGCTTTTCATCCACCTTCTTCTCCTGCTTCTCCCCCCGCTTCTAATTCACCTTCTCCTTAGTGGGGCATGGGATTACCCCAACAACTACAGCTTCACCATCATTCATCCCTTCCTGACCGTCAATACTTGGATCATCATGATCCCCACTCACACCTCCTAAAGCCTCAACATCCTCTGCACCACCAACAATCACACCTTCTGAAGCCTCACTCGCTAAATCTCCTGAACCCCCATACTCATTTATAGGACATGGGATTGTCCCAACAACTACTTTTTCATGAGTCACACCATCATTCTGCACATCACCATTCTCACCATACTCATTCCCCCCTTCTCTACTGTCACTCTCAGTGACTGAAGAGAACTCCTCCAAGAATGGATCAATATCACACCTTTTTGTGTAGTATGGTTCTTCTTCACGGAATATTACATCCATACTCACAAACAGTCTTTTTCCAATGGGATCCCAACACTTATATCCCTTTTGTGTAGATGAATAGCCAACAAAGATACACTTCAACGCTTGTGGGTCCAATTTTCCCACTGAAGGCCTGTGATCTCTGACAAAACAAACACAACCAAACACCTTAGAAGGCACTTTAAACTCTCGACGTCCCAACATGAGCTCGGCAGGTGACTTCATGCCAAGTATCCTAGATGGCATACGATTGATGAGATATACCGTTGTCATCACAGCCTCACTCCAACGGTATTTAGGCACATTCATCTGGAACATTAGAGACCTTGCAACCTCCAACAAATGTCGATTCTTCCTCTCAGCTACACCATTTTGCGGTGGAGTACCAGGACAAGTGGTTTGATGTATAATCCCATGATCAGAAGTGTATGCACCAAAATTATTATTCACATACTCCTTTCCATTATCAGTGCGGATAATCCGGACCTTCGCATTAAATTGATTTGCGACCAGCTTATGAAAATTTTGGAAGCATTGGAGAACTTCATTCTTACCCTTGATCATATAGATCCATGTCATACGGGTATAACAATCAATAAAGGTGACAAATCCCTTGAATCCACTTACAGATGTGACTAAACAGGGACCCCAAACATTAGAGTGTATCAACATAAAGGGTTCGCAACTACGAAGACCAATGTTGGGGTAAACTGATCTTGTATGCTTGCCAAATTCACATGCATCACATAGAAGCTTACTTCTATCTACCTTCTTAAAAGCATCAGGGTGCAATCTGCTCAAGCTCTCAAAAGGCACATGTCCTAACCGACGATGGAGTAGCAGGATTTCATTCACATCTCTTTTAACAACTGTTGTTAATGCTGACTCCTCTTGATTGACAAACCACAACCCATCACGCCTGACTCCAGTCCCAATCACTCTCCCAGTCCCCCTCTCCTGAAAGACACATGAGTTTTCATCAAAAGTTACTGTGCACTTGAATTGATCAATGATAGAACTTACAGAAAGAAGATTTACTAGAAATGATGGAACATGCAAGACCGATGACAGGCTAAGAGATGGTGTACACTCTATAGACCCTACACCATGAATTTGTCGGGATGTGCCATCAGCAATTTGAACAGACTCGGAATGAGTATATGGATTGTATGTTTTGAAAGAACTAGACATGCCCGTAACATGCTTGGATGTCCCTGAATCTACGACACATTCTATATGATGCCTATATGATGATGCAAGTGCCTATGCCTGAGTACCTTCGCCCATGTGGACATAGTTGGCGTTGTTACCAAAGTTACCAATGACAGCTGCAGGACCAGCTGGGGTGGTGATAGAAATCTCCTCCTTCTCCTTCCCCAAATCACACTCCCTCTTCTTCTCCAACACCTCAGCCTCCAGTTTCCCTTTTTTAACCAAAGCCACCAACCTCGCCATATCATTCACCAAATCACACTCATTCTTATTCACCAACACTTCAGCCTCCAATGACTCTATTTTGGCTTCAATCAATGTTTTTAAAAACCGAACCCTCAATTCCATCTCTATCTTCTTAGCACTCAAGGCCTTCAATTCCTCCACCTTTATCTTCAATTTGCCCTCCATTTCCATCTCCTCTGCCACTTCTTCAGCACCACCTTTTTTCTCTCTTGAATTTCATGCCCAAGAATTTCCTCGAGCACACACAGCAAGCAAGCTAGCAGCAGCTCTGTTTCACTGTCCGTGCACAGCAGCAGCTCCCCGTTAGCACAAGCACAACGGACTAGACTTCTTCCCCAAAGCACCAATCACCACTAGCAACCAATCAACAGCTTGTAGCCTTCATACGCACCAACCAATCACCACTAGCAAAAACCAATCACAATTTCACACGCAGCCTTCCCTGAACCACTGCAGCACTGCACAAGCATTCCTCAGCGCCCGCCCGCACGGCCTTTGCCCACACGCCTGCGACGCAGCACCACCTCACACTCGCGCACGCCCGCAGCACCGCCTCACGCCTGCGCACAGCTGCGCAGCCTCGCCTGCAGCGCCTCTTGCGCCGCGCGCGCGCCTGCGCCTCCCGTAGGGCCTCTCACGAGCGGCCTCGCCTTCGCCGTCGGCGTGCGCGGCGGTCTCACGCGCCGGCCACCGCGCGAGCTCCGGCAACAACTCTAACCCTAGCTTTGTATACCATGGTGTAGTTTGGGGAATTTTCTGGCTGGGCAATCTCCCCATAGTCATTCTCTTCTCTTTTATCTTCTCCATTTTACATAATAGTCCTTGTACATTTACTAATTACTACAATACACCAACAGAAATAATTGACGTCGTCGTTGTGTTCCTTAGGGCAGTCCTAATGAAAAAAACCATACTAGTTTCTACAATATAGGATATTGTACCAAGAATCTATTCTTCCCAACCCATGATTTCTATAATAGTGTACATACACAAGGTAACTTAAATGCAGCACAAAAATCAGTTAGATCAACTGTGGCAACTATTTTTACAGTAGCATGGCAAACAAACAGCAAAATTTCTGCTGTTGAACTCGGGGTACTCGGCCGGTAGTAGCTGGATGGCAAACAAATGAATGACAAGCCAGCATCCAGCTGCGTCACTCTCTCTCGTCCCGTCTTCTAGTACTTCTCTCCCTCCTATCTCTCTCACACTTCAGCAAGCAGAACAACCACTGACGCCGGCTAGCTTGGGCAGGGGAGGCCGGCCCCTCGCCCCTGCAGAGGCACAAGCAGCTGCTGGGCGGGAGGCCCCTGAAGGAGGAAGCGCTTGTCCGCCTGGGAGTAGCGGCGCGGGGCAGAGCGCCGCGCCCCCGAGCCCGATTCTACAGCACAAGCTGGTGGGGGTCGCTAACACGGACGGGAGCTCTGGGCTACAGCATAGCCATGGGCGAGCGGCGTGCGGCGGCGGTGGTGCCGATCTAGCTATTCCATCTTTCTTCTCTCTGGCGGTGTAGCAGGACCAAATCAGAGGGTTGGACGAGCGCGCGCCGCACGCCGGTCGATTCTCCGCGCCGTCGCGATGCGCCCAGGCAGCGAGGGAAATCGGACGCAAGAACTGATAGGTGAGCGCGCGAGCGAGCGTCTATCAGCGGCGCACAGGATCCGCACGGAAGCCGCTCGACTCACTCGAGTCTCCCCCAACGGGTTCGCCTCGTTTCTTCGTGCATCGGTGCGAGAGTCGACACCGTTCCTTCCTCAAGAAATCGTTTCTTCATTTTACGCTCTCTCTTCTTTAATTCCTATGCTACATCAGCAAAAAGCTGAGTTGTCAGAATAATTAATAGACATAGAAACCATCATAAATATACCATTGGGACTGCCCTTACTCGGCTGAGAATTGAAGACGATATGCGAGCAGGCGGAAGGTATATGCTATATACTCCCTCCATTCTCTTTTGATAGTCCAATTTCCAAAACTCAAATATTCACAAATGATAGTGCTATTTGCTATTGATAAGGACCATGGCAATAAATAGCACCAGTAACAAGGAGTTTCTAGCAAAGACATTGGAGGACTAGCAAAAAAACCTTGTGTTACATTAATTTGATGATAAGCAAGGTTGTTTTTCCTTGGTCATTATGTCAAGGTAAAATAGGACTATCAATAGAGAATAGAGGGAGTATATAGAAGGGAGGACGGCGGAGGAGACGATGGAAGACTACTGAAGGAGAAGTCAGCTGTCGGCTCCATTGGTTATTGCGAACGCCCAATGCTGAATCTACACTCGACCGTAACTTTCTCCCAGCGGTCGATTCACGTGCACCCACTTTCTCTCCGCCTCCCCACTCCTCTCCTTTCCCCTTCATTTTTTTTTCTTTTCCCCATCTGGATCTGACCGCTCCTCCCCATTCCTCTCTCCCCTTCCTCGATCTCCTCCATGGCAGCCGGGAGGTCCGGCGGCAGGACCCGCGCTACCTGGGTGCGGCCACCGCCTCCCTGGGCCGCGTGCTCCCCCGCCGGCGAGGAGGACGACGGGGCAGCGCGGATCCGCCGCTGCCTCTCTGAGATTTTTTATTTTTTATGTAAATTGTTTTCTTTTTTGTAAATTTTCTCTTGATTTTTTAATTATTCTGTACATTTTTTCAAATTGTTTCTTGAAGGGTCCCTCCCCTTAATTTTTCATTGAAAAAAATTTCTGCTCTCTAATTTTTTTTCTTTGGAAAAAATTTCTGCTCTCCAATTTCCCTTGAAAAATTTGCTTCTGCTCAAAAATTTTCTTGAATTTTTTTTCTATTTTTTTCACCAAAAAACGACAAAATACTTACTAGAAATGGAAAAAAGTCACGGTCGACCGTACGCACCTCTTCCGTACGGTCGACCACAAACTAGCGTGGCCCTTGCGAGCACCAACACCAAAGCTTTAATTTGAAACCTTACCATACTGGCTACTACAACTCTAAGTAATAAAGCCCCGTTTGGGCTAAACTAGAGTACAGTTGGCCGTTCGGGCCACCCGCCCGACTCAGCCCGAGTACAGTTGTCATGCCAGGATGGGCTGTACCACGGGCCAAGGCCTTAGCCTAGACATGGCATGGAGGCCTCTTATCCGTGCCGACTAGCCCGATATCACAATCGGGCCCTTGTGCCATGCCAGTCCGTGGCCCGTCTATCTATAAACCACTCATTCAATCGAGAATTAGCTACCTTTGGCACCCCACACGCTATCACAGAGCGAGAGGGAGAGAAGGATTGGTGAGGAGTAAAGAGAAAAAGGGAGATAATGCAATAGAACAAGCAAAGCAAGGGAGAGGGAGCAGATTTGACGGCGAGCAGACACGCTGTTGAGCCTCAGATCAGAGGGCAAGTCGAGGAGCCCTGAAGGCCAACAAGCAGGAGGCCACCAAACATGGCACCGCTGGCTTGTGCCGTCGCCCCTCATTCTTCACTTCCTTCCCCCTCTTCAATCCCCATCGCCGGCCATATAGGAGAGGGACGAGAAGGGCTAACAGCGTCGGATCTGGCTGAGGAGCGTTCGGGGGGTGAGGCGGAGTGGCGACGGGTTCGAATTGTCAGCTACAAAGGGACGTGAAGGGAGAGGGACACTGTGGGTGAGGAGAGGCGGAGGAGGTGAGAGTTGAGGCGGATCTACACTGGCGAGGCTAGGGTTTTGGCTGGAGGTGGTTAGGGGAGCGGAGTGGGGCCGGAGGAGGGGGTGGGGGATATTAGGGTGGAGTGAGGGAGACGAATGATGAGGCGAGGGTTGAAGGCCGGGCGTCGCCATTTACATATGGGGTGCCGATCGTGCTCTCAAGTCTCGCTGCCTCTCGTGCTCGTACCAGCCCACCATGCCTGCTGGTCGGGCTGAGGTCTATTCGTGCCAAACCGAGCCAGCCCATGTGCCAAGGCATTGGCCCAGGACAGCATGATGCCCGTGCAGCGCCAATAAACTAGGCTATGGGCCAGCCCATGGGCCTTGGGTCAGATGGAAAACTATAATTTGGAGGGCATATAGAATATGAACCTAGGCTTTTTTTTAACCCGATCCTTAAACTATATATCTAGGCTAATTTGTAGGATCTTTAACACCCTTAAAATACATAGGTAAATACGTACGTACATATGTGTAAGTATGTATGTATGTCCGTCGTCCTTTGTTCCGAGCATTATTACCAAAATTAATATCACTCATCAGGAAGCTGCCCAGAACTTGGCAGCCAAGTATGTACAGTTATGTGCCGTGACGGACATCGAAACCTCTGAGGTTTCATGGAAATTCACCTGCCTTATGCTCTCTACCACTTGCTAGCAGTATATTTTAGAGGCTTAATTTGGATGTGTGGAGAAATGGATATGCCAAATTAAAACGTCTTCTTGTCTTCAATATCTCCCTCTATATATGTATAATATAAGCAATGTTGAGTTGGTGACTAAATATGAATAACTATTATTTTCTGGAAGAGAATAACTCTTGTCATCTTCCAGAAAAAAAAATAGTTATCCATATTTTCCACACTAAGTGGTGAATAAAGGAATGCAAAAAAAAATTCGGATATAATAGTGGATTTGCGAGTGCACAGTGCACTGTAGGTTTACCATCACGCCTTGTTAAAATAGAACAAAACTAGGCACTGAAAATATGTTTCGGTTTTCACAATTCGACACCTGAAGTTGGTGCCAGCTATGCTATGCATGAGAAAGTTCTCAAATCTCAAGGCAGGTCAATTTGGTTGTCTCGTCATCCCTCGTCACCATGCATGATGAAATTAAATACGGAGGAGCCAAGGCAGGTCAATGACTCATATGAACTGGATTAAGGTACTCGACAAGTGGCCCGATTCATTCTCGTCGTCACCTTCTTCCGATGATACCGATATCGTCGCCAGCGCGGCGACATCCAACGCCGCCGCCGCCGCCGCCGCCCTGTGCCGGCGCATGTGGCCGCCGAGCGCCTGTCCGGTGGGGAACACCATGCCGCACGCGTTGCGCCAGTGGGTGTCCGTCGCGGTGCCGCCGCCTTTGCCGGGCCGCGTGCCGACAGGAGGTCGAGGCCAGCGGCGCGCACCCTCGGCCGGCTGTGGCTGGTCCGGTGGCCGCCGAGCGCCTGGAACGTGGCGAAGCGGCGGCCGCAGGTGCGGCACCGGAGAACGCGCCGCCGTCGGCCCCCAGCCGCCTGCCGCCGCCCTGCTTGGCGATCACCTTGCTGACCGGCGACGGCGAGAGAGACCAAGGTTTTCCTTACCGGTAAGGAAAAAAAACCGGAGGTCAGCGAGAAATACGTTTATCGGATTTCTCGGAAAATTATCGGATTTGCCATTTTGATTTCGGATGAAATTTAGAAAAAAATTCTCAATTTATGCAGGAAGTAACCTAGATTATTTCCAAACAATCTAATAGTATAAACAAGATACAACAATGCATATAAATATGACTTTCTTGCCACAACAAACAGTCTGTTTAATATGGCCACCGCTATCGCCATGGCTTCCTATGAAGTCGTGGAGGGACGGAGAGAGATGGGGAATGGAATATGAATAAGATTTAGTGTTAGGAGGCAGCGGGATGGCCTGATATTTGGCTGCACCAATTTGGTTTGGGTGGAGATTCAAAAAGGCCGAAAATTTCGGGCGATAAGTAAAAAAACCGGACCCCGCCGAGAAACAGGATTTTCGGTTTTCTCAGAAAATTCTCGCCGAGAAATTTTTCCTTGAGAGAGACAGCGAGAGCAGCAGGAGGAGGCGGTTCGTCTTCGCCGTGCTCGCCGCCGGCTCGTTTCTTGCTGTGGCCACGCCGTCGCCCATGGATGGTCACCGTACGTGATAATGTAGTACTCACCAAGCAGCAGCAGCTGTTAAGCAAGCCTTGATGAACAGAACAATCAAGCAAGCAGGCTATCGAATTGGAGAAGCTAGCTTTGTAGACTTTGGGGTCAAGGTCAAGGTCAAGGTCAAGCTGGATATCCAATATTGCTAGAGCCACATGGTGAGTTTCTGAGTTTTTTTTCGACAATATATAATGGATTTAGCTGTGCTTACGTAGTGCCACTTGTTCTTTCTTACGTAAGATCCAGGCGTGCGATCCGAGCGTATGTGTGGCGTCAGCCACGCCTTACTACGCCAAGTATCTATAAATCTCTAATATAGAAATATTATGTCAATAACCCATTAATAAACGTATATAAGATCCCATATATCTTTTGGCTTGGTACTGTTATGTTAGCTATACACATGCTTATTATTATTTTTTTTGCGGGTAACACATGCTTATTATTATGACCAGAAGTCCATGGACTTTGTACCAAACAATTGGACCTTAGATATGGACATGATGACGTGGTTTCTAGCATCTAACAATTAAACTTCACAATTATTCACATACATGCATATGCTTCAAACGGGGGTATTACGGAATGTTCCGCACAATCCTTTTCCGAATCTCATTATTATCCCAGTTGTTGAAATTTTCCCATAGTTTTTTTAATACTATATATATATATATATATATATATATATATATATATATATATATATATATATATATATATATTGCCAAAGGGCAAGTTTGGTCGTCCTCAGAAAATAGAAGTTACCCACTGTTTACTACTTCAGCAGACTACAAGTCTAAGTATGAACAACTGGCAGTTAAGCGTGTTGGACTACCTGCGAACTTTCACTGCGTCTTCGGTTGTCTGGTTGGTGAAATAGATAATCATGTGAGCACATATATATATGTGTGTGTGTGTGTGTGTGTGTGTGTGTGTGTGTGTGTGTGTGTGTGTGTGTGTGTGTGTGTGTGTGTGTGTGTGTGTGTGTGTGTGTGTGTGTGTGTGTGTGTGTGTGTGTTGACCACATCTTCTTCTCTAGACTCAAACAGCAAGTCAACACAAAAATAACCATGTGTGTGTGGACATATATGCATTAAGCTCGAGGAGGAAGCTGAACGTCTTCTTGATATACAACGCAGAATTCATTAGTAAACGGTGTAACCTCTATCACGTCTTTATAAAAAATAATCGGCCCACCTAGCTCCTGTTGGTATTTGTTTTTATAAACTTAGTCAAAGTTAGACAAGTTTGACATACAACAAACCTAAAGTGACCAATGCAATAGTTTGGATGGAGGGAGTATACATATGATGCTGGTGCAAAACAAAAAAAAAATGATGTTCCAGCATATATATAGTTATAAGCTGTTCAATATAATTAAGCTATCATCATATAGATACATTTAATTTTGTAAAATAAATTAAATAGCATGCTTTTGATTGCATCCTAGGCCAAGTAAGTGGAGATCGCGCTGGGGATAAATGATGAGGCACCATGAGGCACCATCAAAGAAGTTCCTGTGGACCCTTCTTCTTCTTCTTGTTCTGCGCTTGGGATCCAGGAAATTCAATGTTTATATTTATTTATAGAAAAATTCTTTGGAATTCTCCAATCCACCGTCTATACTAAAAGTACATCAATGGTCCCTAAATTTGTTCTAGTGTGTTATCTAGGTCAACTCTTAAAATGTATTTTTTCAGATCCCTAAACTTGTTTCAAGGTGTCACATAGGTTCCTAATCTCTCAAAATGCATTTTTAGATCCATGAACTTTTCCCGTGGTATCATGCAGATCCCTAAACTCTCAAGATGCTACTGTTAATTTAATATAAATATTTTTTCTTTTTGCTACTTTAAGTTAATAAAAAATTCTTTTGCTACTTTAAATTCAGTAAAATTGTTATTTTGATTTTTACTGAGAATGGGAACAAATCATCTTAATAAATTTATACAAAGCGTATGCAAAATGTAAATATTTAGTAGAAAATATTCACGATTAGCATTGATATCTCCATGTTAAACGAGAAAACTATAATATCCACCGTTGATATCAAATGATCTAAATTAACCCATGATGTATGATTAATAAATAGCTAATTCAGAATTAAAATGGTCTCAACGTAAGATTTCTAAATGAATTGACCGAGAATATAGTTTAATAAATACTTCATTTTGAATACAATTAATTAATGGCAATTTTCATGGATATGAAAATTCACCTTGAGAGTTTAGGGACCGAAATGTACATTGAGACAATTTTGAGGACCTGAAGATGCATCTTGAGTGTTTAGGGACCTGAATGATACCTCTAGACAAGTTTAGGATCTAAAAATACATTGCAAGAGTTTAGGGACCTAGCTAGATGACACCTGTAGACAAGTTCCAGGACCGCCCATATTTTTTACACTTTTTTCCTATCATTGCCATTTGGCACAATCACTTATTTTACATGTTTTTTAGAAACCTAATTTTACATGTTAGTGATATATATGTGGGGCCCATGCTTCATGGAGATATTGTTGGCAAATATGGATTGCAATTTTTTTTTTGAATGGCACATATATAAGAAATTCCTCCTAATATAACGATAGGTTACTGTATAAGTGGTACATCACCACAATCTATTTGATTCACGCAGAACATAATTACAAGCTAGTTATTAGCTGCAAACGTGATGGCTCAAATATATAAAATACTGTAACAATATTTAACTAGCATCACATACATGTACACTATTTTAGTTTTTCAAGGAAAAAATACATTTCATTCCTCGCTAGATGCTTGTGATGCCATATATCCTAGCTTAAGCAATGGACATCTCACTAAATTTTCGATTAGGAGGTACTGCAGCTGCAGGACACGGAGAAAGAGGGGATGGGGAAGAAGTAGTTGTGGTAGGCCTTCTGATGACCAACAGAAAAATCATCGCACTGGATTGATTCTCCCCGTAACAAAATACTGTTCGGATGGATTGATTTCCTCCGATCCGTAACAAAAACTGTTCGGATTTCCTCCTGAGTGATGGTTTGTTTGGATCTCGGATCTGAGCTATTCTGTTGCAGCCACCGACGAAAGCAGTTTACCCTACTGATGATGAAGCCCTATAAATACAATAGCCAAGCCCTCTTGTTTCCCATCCATCCATCATTCCATCTCTCTCTTCGTTCCTTCCACTACTCCTGTACGACCATGACGATGAAGCTTTTCGCCCTCTGCTTCGTCGTCCTCTTCCTCCTGCTCAATGGTAATTAAGCTACTAGCAGTCAGCCTTGCTATTAGATTATTGTCAGTCATTAGCATTCCTGCCTGCAGCAAATGCATGCGTGCTGGTGATGGATGGTTTGGATTGTTGCATTTGCAGGCCGAGTGGCGGAGTCGAGCCGACCGGCGGCCGGCGGCGATGTGTCGCCATCCCGGCGGCACCGCCACGACCACGGCCGCCACCGCCGCCACCACGGCCGCCCCACCGCGGCCGACCCTCGGCCCAAGCTGTTCGTGTTCGGCGACGACTTCGCCGACAACGGCAACGTGGCCTCGGACCCGAGCCTGGGCGCGGCCTCCCGCTCGTGGCGCTACCCGTTCGGCATGTCGGACGCGGCCCACGGCCGGAAGCCCACCGGCCGCTTCTCCGACGGCCTCGTGCAGTCGGACTTCCTCGCCAAGATCATCGGCCACCGCGCATCGCCGCCGGCCTACCTCGGCGACGAGTGGGACGACGTCATGGACCCCGCCGGCATGAACTTCGCCTTCGGCGACTCCGGCGTCTTGGACGTGCCCTCCGGCGTGCCCCGGCTCGGCAAGCAGGTCCAGCAGCTCGCCAGCCTCATCAAGGCCGGCGTCGTCGACGACCGCGACTTGAAGGGGTCGGTGGCGCTCGTCGCCTACTCCGGCAACGACTACTCGAATTCCACCAACGACGACGTACGTACTACTAGATACTTGATATATATGATTTCTAGCTACCTATATATCTCTATATATACATATATATAACATCTATCTCATCTATATAAGAAATATGATATATATGCATCTGCAGGAGCTGGTGACGAAGGTGGTTGAGGAGATCGGGAGCGCGGCGTGGCGGCTGCTGGACCTGGGCGTGAGCAAGGTGCTGGTGAACACGGTGCCGCCCTTCGGGTGCTCGCCGTGGCTGTCGCGGCTGCACAACTACAGCTCCTGCGACGACGGCGGCAACGCCTTCGCCGACCGGCACAACGCGGCGCTCCGGGACCGGCTGGCCGGCGAGGACGACGACGTGCTGCTGCTGGACGTGAACAGCATCATGACGGACCTGGTGGCGCCCAAGCCGGGCTCGGCGCTGGCGCCGCGCCTCACGGAGCGCCTCCGCCCCTGCTGCGAGGCCGTCATCGCCGGCGGCGACGACGAGGACGCCGAGGGCGGCGGCGGCGGCGGTGGCTACTGCGGCCTCGACGACGGCTACACGCTGTGCGACCACCCGGAGGAGTACTTCTTCTGGGACGTCGTGCACCCGACGCAGGCTGGGTGGAGGGCCGTCATGCAGCTGCTCCAGGGGCCCATCATGGCGTTCCTCGGCATCTCAAACCTCGAGCACTTTTGATGTTTGATGGATCCATCATCCTTGCATGCATGCGTGGAAGCTAGGAATTATAATAATGTAATGGACGAAGAGGCGATCGATCGATATAGCATTATAGCTAGCTAGATAGTTTTTCCACACAACGCCATTATGCTGCTCCTCCTGCAAGAAGCACACGACGTCTGGATCAACCAAGCTCACCATCGGAAAACATGGTGGCTTCCCACTGATCTTGGCATCGGTAACGCCACAGAGGTCGAAGAACTGGCTGTCCTCCATGGTGGTGGTGTCATCCTTGTCCCATACGCCTCCGTCGATGTCGGCCAGAGTCCACGTCGCTATGGTGAACGCAGCAGGAGAACGATGATCAGGGGTGATCATGCACACGAGCTTGACGACGCCAGCGGCTGTGTGACGCCGACGCACCTAGCCGGGTCCACGGCTTCTTCGACGTAGTACCCGCGCTCAGACAGCAGGGCCTCCGCGGGCATGGGGACGAACCGGAGCTCGGCGGCGTTCTCATGGAGGACGTCGGCGAGCAGCATGCCCTGGTAGTAGTCGACCCAGGCCAGGAAGCGGCCGGCGACGGGGACGACGGCGTCGGAGTTGAAGGAGGAGAGGTCCAGGCCCGCCGCTTCCATGGCGGGAGGGATCCGCAGCAGCCTGAAGCTCCACGACGGGTGATCGCCGCCGGCGCCAGAACCACCACGGCGGGGCGGCGCGTGGTGGAGCACGCAGAGCTCGACGTCGTGGTAGTCGCGCTGCGTGAGATCCGCGACGGTGAACTCGCCGTCCTCGCCGTGGCGGAGGACGCAACGCTGAGTTTCCGGATGACCGCACGCAACGAAAGTTACAGTCGACATGACCCACCACGTGATTCCCTTCCCCACCTGCTCCCTTCCTCCTCTATCCATTTTTTCTCTTTTCTCATTCTGGATCTGGATCCAGGCGAGCCGCCCGGCGCTGGCCGTCCGTCCTCCTCCCCATCCCTTTCCTCTCTTCCATGGCCGGTCGTCCTCCTCCCCATCCCTTCCCTCTGCCTCCCCCTTCCTCTCTCTCCCTCCCTTCCTCTGCTCCATGGCCAGCTGTCCTCCTCCCCCTCCCTTTTTTCTCTGCTCCATGGCCGGCGGCGGGGGAGGAGAGGCGGGGCCCCTCTGCTCCGTGGCCGGCGGCGGGGGAGGGGAGGCGCGGCGGGCCCCTCTGCTCCATGGCCGGCGGCGGGGAGGGGAGGCGCGCAATCCGGCGGCAAGGAGGTGAGGGGTGGCGTGGCGTGGCGGCGGCAGGGACGGGAGGCGCGGCGCTGGGGCAGCGGCGTGGAGGGGAGGCGGCGGGGTGGGGAGGAGGCGGCGCCGCCCGCCGCCGCGCCAGATCCAGTTTTTTTTTTCAAAAATTTTTCTACAATTTTTTTTTGAATCACTTTGATTTTTTTGGATGAATATTTTTTTAATGATACAAAAATTTCTTGAATTTTTTTTGCTCTCCAATTTTTTTTTCTTGAAATTTTTTTTGGTCTCCAAAATTTTTCGTCAAAAAATTTTCTCTCTCCAAAATTTCTCTTACAATTTTTTTTCCAAAATCGGAAAACGACAAAAAAATTACTAAAAATGGAAAAAAAAACAAACGGTCGGGAGATCGACCGTAGGGAGCCGCTCCCTACGGTCAACCGTAAATTAGCGATACCCGACGGAGGACGCCCATGCCGCGGTCCAGCATCACGCGCTGCCGCTGGCGCCGGTAGGGCTGGAAGTACCAGTCGTCGCGCTTGGCGTCGACGCCGATGAAGCAGGGCGGGAGCCGCGTCAGCGACGGCGGCGAGGAGGTGGAGGAGGGGGAGGAGGCCGAGTAGACGAAGTAGTCGACTGGGAAGAAGCCGGGGTCGGGGGCGGGATCCGTGAAGGGCGCGTAGGCCCTGAACAGGATGCAGCTGCCGTGCGCGGCGATGGCGGCGGGCTTCATCATGCCCGGGATCGACGGCCGGCCAGCTGCTGGCCAGATGATGTAGAGGCGGGACGCCGCCGGAGGGTCGGCGACGTTGAGGGAGGCGCGGATGGGCCTGCCGGTGCAGTCATGGGAGTCCGCGGCGGCGTCCTCGTCGGCGCCGTTGTCCGGCCACCATGGCCAGCTGCTGCACCGGACGAAGCGGTCGAGGATGAGCCACGGCGAGGTTGGTCTCGTCGTCATCGCTCGAGAGGATGAGCCCGGCTTGGCATGATCGATCTGCAATGGTTACGATCCTAACCTTTCCTTGTGTTTTATACATTGTTACCTGTTGTAGTTGTAGCTAGCTCGATCGGAATTCGGATCGGTTGACAACACATCAAACTCGTGTATTTCTAAATAATAAATTTGTGTTAATTAGTTCAAACTTTACAATATAGTGTGTGTGTGTGTGTGTGTGTGTGTATATATATATATATATATATATATATATATATATATATATATATATATATGTATGTATGCGGCAATAGTATTTGGAAACATACATTTGTTTAGTTTCTAAATGCTTTGCTCATCATCACAACAATACACACTGAATGGAAAAAGAAGAAGACTTGTAGAGAGGATGATGATCTAGTCTAGACGAAGAGGTGGAGCAGCTGCAACGAGGAGGACGAACGAGGCCTCTCGTACACGATCATCTGCGTAAGGTCCACGTCATCAGAATCCATACAGCTGTTACTGGGCCGGCGGTGCCGCCTCATGTGGCCTCCAAGAGCCTGCCCCGTCGAGAAGCCCAGCCCACACGTGCCGCACGCGTGGGCCGCCACGGGCTTGTTGGGCCGGTGGCGCTTCGCCGCCGCCGTCGGGCGCCGCCGGAGGTGGCTCGTCCGGTGGCCGCCGAGCGCCTGGAACGTCGCGAACTGCCGCCCGCACGTCCGGCACTCGAACCGCTCCCGCCCTCGCCGGCGACGCTAGTCGCGCGGCGGCGACGCCGTGCCTGCGCCCGCTGCTGCTGCTTCCTCGGAGGACGAGCCGCCGGACAGGGAGAGGAAGGCCGCGGCGGCGGCGTCGAGGCACGCCGGCGATCGGTGGCCGTACTGCTCTTCTTCTTCTTCTCCGCCATGAACATGGAGGACGAGATCGTTACAGGAATGCTCCATGTCTGCTGGGCTGCTAGTTATTAATTGCTGGAAATTATCTGGACTTGGATGCGTGATGCAGCAGATGAATACTTGTATATATAGTAGGTTCTACTACTAGCTTACATGAGACGATCGATGATGTACATGCGTACGTGGCACGAAAGGAGAGTGCCAACAATTCGTTTCACACGGGCACGCGGTGCGTGTGGTTCTTTTGCCGTGTCCGTGTCGGATTCAAGTCCTAGAAACCAAGTGCTAGCTGCCCTGATGGATCACCTGGATCGATCGAAACTGATTGAGAAACCTGCGTGCAAGCAATGCTGTCCACCTAGATCATATCGATCCACGCGTGTTCATGCTAAGAAATGACGTACAGGCCGATCAGAACGCGCTGGACTTGTACAAACACGTCTTTGAATAATTCATATATATTTTTTCAATTCGTCATGCATAAGAAAAAAAAGGACCTGTTAGTTGATACCTAGCAGCTAGCTACCTTTTAATTGTTATTCGTCACGCATAAGAAAAAAATTCAAGAAAAGAACTGAAAGACCTAATTACTTCGTGTGTATAGCAATTAAGGTAACTAACTGTTAACCAGAGGTGAAAAGACATGCATGTAAAATTAAGACATACTGTACTAGTTTATAGTATGAAAAGAATGCTTGAAAAAACAAAAAGAACCACCAGCACCACGTAGGTGATGTCGATCCGTATCAAGACCCCAAACAAAAGATTAAGATAGGGGAATAATAAATGTGATCGCATCCGCTAATGCAAGAGTGCATCCCATATAGCTTGCTTAAGACCTAGGCCGTGTTTGGTTGGATTTCATGGAATTTTTTTTCCATTTTTGACCACTAATTTAGAGTATCAAATGAAGTCTAATTACAAAACCACCTCCACAACCCCTCGTGTAAATCGCGAGACGAATCTAATGAGGCTTTTGACTGCGCGATTAGAGAATGGTACTGTAGCATCACTGTAGCAAATCATCAATTAATTACCGTCATTAGATTCATCTCGAAAAGTTACACCCCGTCCCTAAAAAGATTTTGCAAATAGACTTCATTTAGTACTCCATGTATACGAGATTCTCTTCTCGAAAAACGTGCGCGAAAAATTTCCATTAAAAACCAAACGCGGCCCTAGCTAGTTTCGCACGGAGGTCAAGCTAGCTATAGCAGTCATCGGGGAACAAAGGTGGGTATCTGTACGATGACGCTGGCAAACATATCCATTATGACCTACCTAGGAAGTTTCTCAGAAACTTGTATGGATCGAGAGCTAGCTCAAGTACACATGCATGCTGCTGTCACCGTTGTTCACTGATACCATTGAAGTTTCCAGGAAACTCATCACCTGTTCTGTTTCCTTCCTTTATTTGCAACAACCAAATAAGTACATAAATTCTTCACTGGCTTCATCGGCTCTTGCTTGCATTGTGAGCCACAATACTGATAACTGCAGTGTGTGCCCATCGCCACGACTTGTGGATCGGAGTAGCTAGCAAAGTGATGACTTTTTCAATCTCCGTAGACACGCGTAATGTACGCGTGCAGTTTGTAGGTCTAGCTTCGTGCACGCTGGAGGTCGATCGGTATGACTAGCTCTATGGGTGTGTGGTGTGTGCTTGTGCTAGCTGCTGCGTTCAAAAGCACAGTCAAATTAGAAGGTTTTAATAATAATCGTACATATTCGTCATACTCACAATAAGTTTTAATCGTGTTCTGGGAACAAGGCCACAAAAGGATAGTTACTTTTTACGAGAAGAAAAAAAATAAATTTGGAAAACAGCAGTAAGGTAAATTTTATTAGTTTACTTTATTTATCATTTATTATTCCATTCCCTTGAATACATCACAATTGTGTTTCATAGCGCGCCGCTCCTACCCCGCGCCACTCCTCCGCCTCACCCCCGCGCTGCTCCTTTGGCGCACTCGTCGCACCACATCGCCTTCTCACCCCTCGTCGTGCCACTCCTCCACAGGCGGCGCGACGCTGCTCCTCCTCAACCCGCCGCTCCTCCAAAGGACCCATCCCGCGTCGATCCTCCATGGGCTCCGTCTTGCATCAGTCCTCTGCTACCGCGCCTCCGCCCGCACCAAGAGCCACCCCGCATCCTCCCAACAGCTGGAGCCCACGCCCGCTCACCTCTCCTGTGCAGAATGAAGCGTGATCCGTTGAAGTGGGTCGGAGCGATCCACTCGATTTGGAGAAATCAATCTGACCCACATTTGATGGGAATATTCCCATGCATCCGGGTTGAACCCAAACCAAACGCAAGTCCAACTTGCTCGAACCCGTACTGATCCCCTTCAACCTACCAACCAAACACACTCTTAGAGTTGGGGTCTATTATTATCATAGTTTAAGTTCACTTCGTCAAACTTTAGAGGAAGCTGGAGACATCATCTAGCTTGACAGTGGGCAATGATTCCACTTAGCATTATCATATATTGTGAGCTCAGCTAGAGAATATATAATAAGTGGGCGGTGGGGATCCAAGTCCCAAGTATGCATGAGGCATCTATATGCATGACAATGATCTATAGCTAAGATGAAGGCCCGGCTACATATTTATAGAAGGGGCCGGTAATATAAAAAGTATGCTGGTACGGTGTTTTGTTTGGTGATCCTAACCTCAATTCAACAAGTATAGATGCATATAATTAATTTGTCTTCACCTAGACACACACACACATGTTGGGTAGGGCTCATGCATGCATTGATTCATTTAGAGTGGACATTACCAAACAAATAAACTGTGCAAGGATCGGAGGACAACTCAATGCTAAAAGTATTGTTAGAAATAACTGTTGATACCAATCCATAATTAGCGAATGGTTACTGTAGAATCACTGTAGCAAACGTGGATTAATTAGGCTCATTAGATTCGTCTCACGAATTAGCACCCGTCTGCGCAACAAAGTTTTATAAATATATTTATTTGACATTTCAAAATAATAAGATTTTTTTTTGATGTGACAGGGGCTAAAAAGAAGTCCTATTTGATATATATATATATATGCCTTTCCATTCGTTTTTAGTTTTTTTTCTTTTTTGTTGAGACTTCGGAGATGTAGTTGTTGATATATATGGGTTGTGTAGCAGAGTTGTATGATGTCAATATGACAATTAGGAAAAAAAATAAGATTCGCCAAATTTCACAAAAATTAATTGCACAGTGATTTAGTATATTCTCCAGATAAACTAATATAACCCATGATAAAAAAAGGCATGTTAAAGCTCATTACAAACATTGTTGCAGCAATATAGCCAATTAACTCGTCATGAAAAAAAAACAATATACTAGACTACTATTTAGTTCTTATTACAGTAACCAACCATTCAATCGTTGTGACACGCATATACAGTGGCGGAGCCAGGGGGGTGCTCAAGCCCCCCCTACCACCTTGGCTTCCATGGAAGCCTCCCCTACAAATTTTGTGGAGGAAAAAGAAGGAAGGAGAAAATTTTGAGGAGGAAGAAGAAGGAATGAGAGGAGGGAGGATGAAGAAGGAAAGGAGAGCCCCCTAGCTCTAGATCCTGGCTCCGCCGCTGCGCATATATATGTGCATCGGCTGATCAAGTTGTGTAATTTTCCTGAATATCATCCTGATGCAATTAGTAACCACACCAAAGCAGCAAACCAAACTTAATTTGATCTATCTTTCAATTCATCATATGAACTTGATTAATTGAATAGGCAATTGGCCCTCGTCATCATCGCTGCCGCTGAACGACGTCGTCGTCGTCGTCTCCGGCACGGCGGCGTCGGCGACATCGAACACCGCCGTCCGGTGGCGGCGCATGTGGCCGCCGAGCGCCTGTCCGGTGGGGAACACCATGCCGCACGCGTTGCAGCGGTGGACGTCGCCGGCGGCCCCCTTGCCGGGGCGCGCGCCGAGCAGGAGGTCGAGGCCGTCGGCGCGCACCCGCGGGCGGTTGTGGCTGGTCCGGTGGCCGCCGAGCGCCTGGAACGTGGCGAAGCGGCGGCCGCAGGTGCGACACCGGAACGCCCCGTCCGCACGGTCCGCCCGGTGGTGGTGCCTGCCGCCGCCGGCCTTGGCGATCACCTTGCTCGCCGTCGACAGCGACAGGTAGAGCAGCAAGTCCACCGTCGACGATCTTGCGGTGGTGGTGGCCATGCCCACACACGACAGCAGGGTGTGCTTGATCGATCGCGTAGGTGCTACCGAATATTTTCATGCTAAGGCAGAGCCACGGATTTATATATAGGCGATCGTCGACCGAGGGACCCAGAGTCAAGGCGTCAAGCGATCGCCTGCTGCCACGTGCGACGTATTCGACAATGAGCGAAGCTTCTGTGCTCTTTGCTGCAGCGGTTTCCATTGCATTGCTGACGATGTGTAGACGCGAGCTTCGTGGCGTCACGTACGCGTGTGAAGTTGCGAGGACATGATCTATCCATTGATTCCATTCCATGATGTGGGTGCAACAACGTACGCAGAAATTTCATTATATTTCTGGGGGTTACCCGGCCGCGAGTTCCATCGGCCGGCGATCTTAATTAGTTTGAGACTCATTTAATCTAATAATTATGACCGGCCAGCAGCGTGAAGTAAGCAGAAACACTATGGGAAACAACCGTTTTGGCACTCGGCAAAGCCCTTGACATAGCTCACTCGGTCTCGACGATTTTGATGGCAAACATAATTTTATTAAGTGTTTTTTGTCGGGCACTCGGTAAATACCTTGCCAAGTGTTTTATTGGCTCTCAGCAAAAAAAAAGGTACGCTTGCCAAGTGTTCCGATTTTCCAAAGTATTTGCCTAGTGATACTCTGCAAACAGCATGTTTGCCGAGTGCCAGCATGCGTTTTCCGAGAGTGAGTGTATGTCGTGCCTCTGGAAATGAGAATGCAAATTAAACACCCATTCTAGATAAAGAAATAAAACATTTTTTTAATAGCTTGTATCGTGTCTGGTGTGCTAATAACTTGAACTTCTTCTTCTTCTTTTTTTTAAAAAAAGAAAGAAGTGTACAGTCGATTGAAAGCCGAGTTTCGCCTGTTTTTGATTGGCAATGTCATGCGCATTAACATTGAAATTAGCTAGCGGAGTATGTGCTGATTTGTTATGACCATGCGCATGACTTTGAAGATGAATCGCAAACACCGTATATATATGCATGCTTTGCATCAATTCCACATGCTCGCTCTTCAAAAGCAGATGTTATTTTTTTCCAAAAAAAGAAAAGAAAAGCAGCTGTTGTTGCTAAATACTGCTTATTCTTCTTCTCTTCTTTTTTATGGGCATGCCGGCATGGCCCAGTAATCTTTCCACACGCAAAACGGTAGATTATATATGGGTCTGCACCTCTGATGCAAATTATTAATCACGGTGGTTCATTATATTCTCTAAAGTAAATTTGCCCACAGTTTACTACTTGATATAAATTATAATATGATTTGCTTGTGGCCACACACATACCAACACTGGGAACAGGAACTAATAAGTAATAACACCTAATTAACATAGCGTGTTGGATGCATTTGCCATGTACAGCTGTTGGCGTTTAATTTCCATTATCAGTCAGACAGTAATGATGATGATGAGCACCAAAGAATTAGCACTTGGCTTAGTTGTTATTAGAGGCTAATTAAAAGGGTTCACATCATGCCACATAAAATAAAATGACCTTGCTTGAATCTCTAAAGTCTGAAGTCCAATATATTTCTCACAACGTAAGTATTAGTCTTTTTCTCATACAAGTCAAGTGCGTATTAGGCGTAGTGAGAAGCAACTAAGCAACTGTGCTTTGGAGTAACACATGTTGTTATTCATATGCTGATGAGTCAGTTCTCGTTTTCAATTATTTTCAGCAAAAAAAAAGCATGACGCGAAATTATATATTTGACCCCAATAAAAAGTTGATTAAACATTTCACATGCAGACACGGATGAGAGAGAGAGAGAGAGAGAGAGAGAGAGAGAGAGAGAGAGAGAGAGAGAGAGAGAGAGAGAGAAGACGGTGGTTTAATTTTCAGATTATTATCTGCGTAGCTTGAAGAGGTCCCGGGGTGTGATTTGGAAATGAATGGAAGTGATAATTGACCAAGAGGAATGGACGACTACTCCTGGCAGGACTCATGTAAGTTAGAGTTAGTTGCATATATACTAGTGCTCTCCCTTTTCTTAAGGCATGTTAGGATTTTGAAAATCTCTTTTAGTGATGTACTTTAATTTCACCATCAGTTCTTAGTATATATGGTTAATCAACAATTGTTCGCATGCATGATATAAAATTGTAAAATAGAAAACTATTTGTACGACTTTCAATCTTTCATACTCTACTGAGCATGCATATAGTTCAAATCATCGTTATTATCTAGCCAAAGTTATGAAATTTGACGTTTTCAAATCCTAATAGAGCCTATAATAAAAAGAAATGGAGGAAGTAGCTGGCATGCATTCACACATGACATGGCAGCACACATACACTACACAATTATGACCGAGTTACTTTTTATAAGAAAAAACCCGAATTATAGTTAATAAATAAGTGATATACTAATTATGATTTATTAATTGGAGGCACATTCTATTGAACTTAGATTTCAAACTGCCGATTTATGCAAAAGGGAAGAAAAAACAGGATGGCCCAAAGTGCTCACGAAACAAATGCCATATGTGCAGTGGACAAGTTAATTAAGCCAGCAAAGGGGAGGGGAACAAATTTAGGCCGAATCAACAACTAGACTAGAAAATGGGCTGAAAACATAAAGGAGCAACCAATTAACTGGGCCAAAAATGGAGAAAGAGGCCATGAAATGAAAAGAAATAGCCCATATCTGCTTTGCTTGCTCGGCGTCTTGTGGCCCAGGAAGCAGCCGGATCTCCCTGTATGTAATGTACTCCATCCTGACAGGATGGATATTACTGAATCTCCTAGTGGCTTGATTGGCTGCTCCATCGTGCTAAACTGACTGTTCAGTGTCCACACATCCAAAAACTGGGGTCTACTACCAAGAATCCCCAAATCTATCGAAGAAGAAGAAGCAGCTTTGATTGAAGAACAAAGCGACCTTGAGAGTTTCTAATTTTAGCATTGCAAGTAGTACGTTCTGTCGGGATGATTTGGATAAATACTTAATCCAACAATGATAGGCTAATGACGACACCTCCAATCAAAAGCTCTTCTTGGCATTCGACGTAAATAAACATGTGAACAAATATTTCCACATGTACACATATATATACATGTATACACAAAAATAATACGCACTAGTATAGAATAACACAACTGTATGTATGTGTGTATGTATCACGTGTATTGGCATTGCCCTCCCTATCGTACATACGTACACGATACACCACACATATACGTATTATACGTGTACAAATAGAAATACAGGTCCATCCATGGTTGTTTCTACAAGAAGAGCAGGCTGGCCCTCTCTTCCTCGTCGTGCTCCTCCGCCCTCCTCCCCCCTCTCTCTCGCCGCTGCTTCTTTCCCCCCACACAAACTCCACGCGCCACAGCACACACAGGCACACGCGCCCCGCGCCCGCGCCCAAGTCTTTCACCCGAGCACCACTCCCCATGCCCTGCATACTCCGCGCGCCCCGCCGCCGCGCGCCCGCAGCAGCTTCCTCATCCGGCCCCCTCGCCGCCGCGGCCGTGGCGAGGCCTTCCATGCCGGCCCCGGCTTCTTGATTCGCCCCGCGCTCTCCCGCGCTCCGGTGCCGCTCCTCTCGATTCCGTCGCCGCGGCGCCATGCCGCCGGTGCGAGGGGCCAAGCGCCGCCGGAAGGCGGCGGCGGAGAAGAAGGCCGCCGTGGCAATGGCAGCCGCCGCCGCCGCGGGCGCGGGCGGCCCGCCCGCAGACTGGTGGGACGGCTTCTGCATGCGGATGTCAGGTGCGTCGTCCTCCCCCCTCCCCCGTTCGGCGCTGCCGACGGCCGTACGCCTCCATTAAAGATTTGTTGCGGATTGGGTGGTTGCTCCCGAGCATGGGACGGCGATTGGTAGATCTAAGCTGCGTCAGGGATGAATTACGCTGCTAATCTTGCGGTTTCGTCGACCGTCGTGATTAGCGTGGAGGCAATGCTGGAGTTGGAGCAATGCCACTCGCCTGATTCAGAAGTGTTTCACTGCTGTTTCGTCGTGGTTCATGAACTGTAAACACTCCAGTTTTAGGTGTGATTCGAGTTTCAAATTGGGAAGGATAGAATCTAGGTTGCCAAGAACTGAGCTCTGAATTCTGATTACTATATGCTGGCAGGGTAACAATGTTCAGTTTTTTGGGTTCATGTGCCTAGTCTAGCTGATTGACTAAAATTAAACTGAAGGGTAGTCTGAAATTAACGCCTCTTTCAGTTGTAATTTGACTATAGCAAATTAGCAATGCTCTTGATCCCTCCATAGGACTGATAGCTACATCTTAGCTATTCTTGCTCTAAGCACGAGGTATTAGCATATTGTTCAGTCCACCATGTCATTCATGCAGGATGCAGCTCTTTAGCATAGTAGCACCTACATCACCCATCCTGTGTTTGCACAGCACATTGGCCTTTTTCTTTTTTCTTTCTGTAGCATACATTTCTTAGAAGAGTCAGGGCTTCTCAAATCCTAATTTGGTAAAGTAGAGACATATCATGAAGGAAATTGTGTATGAAGGGTAGTGTTTCTGTTTCTGAATAACTTTGAGAAAGGAGATAGCTCCTAACTGAACACAATCAACCCCAAAACCTGTTTCTGGACTATTATTATTCATAAGTTAAACTTTCACGCCCCAATTTTCCTGAGTATAACTTCAAAAAAGTATTTGAAAGAATTTTTTTTTGTATTATTTATAGAAGTTACACAGGTGACTGATCGGGTTTCGTACGAACTTTTATATTTACACTGGAGTACTTGACATGGAACTTACTTAGTAATTACTACTTGTATGTGTTTGTTAAGCCTATGTTGTTGATATTATGACTTTATGATTTTGATGCACTCTAGCATATTGGAAAATACCATAGGCTTTACTACCGGACAAATACTTTGCTGTCGTGAAGCTAGATAGAGTGCTTTAATGTAGTTCTTCTGTGATTACTGTGGTCGCTTTTAACTCATTGCAAGTGAGCTCCTGCCTTACCAGTTATGGAAATTTTAACCAGACTTCTGTTTCCTTCTTAGGAACGTTATCTTCTATCGAGGATGCACAAAGATTTGAGTCTGTCCTCAAAATGCCAAGAAGAGCTTTTGACTATGTCTGCAGCTTGGTGAAAGATGAAATGATGGTGAGGTCCAGCAGCTATACCTTTCTTGATGGGACAGTGCTTTCTTTAGAAGATCGAGTGGCCATCGCTCTGCGAAGGTTGAACTCCGGTGGGTCACTGGTGACTGTAGGATCTTCCATTGGTGTGAACCACTCGACCGTCTCACTAATAACTTGGAGGTTCATTGAGGCCATGGAGGAGCGAGCAAGCCACCACTTGCGCTGGCCAGACTCTTCCGAAATGGAGAAGATCAAAGCCAAGTTTGAGAAGATCCATGGTCTGCCAAACTGCTGTGGCGTTGTCGACACAACACACGTTACAATGTGCCTTTCTTCAGCTGAACCGAATTGTAAGGTCTGGCTCGATCAGGAGAAGAACTACAGCATGGTCTTGCAAGCTGTTGTTGATGCAGATACGAGGTTCACGGACATCGTGACTGGGTGGCCTGGCAGCATGAAAGAGTCGAGCATTTTGCACAGCTCTGGCCTTTTCAAGCTGTGCGAGAAAGGTGAGCGGCTGAATGGCAGCAAGCTGAAGGTATCGGATGGATCAGAAATTGGGGAATACTTGATCGGTGACGCAGGGTACCCCCTTCTTCCCTGGCTCCTCACTCCGTACCAAGAAAAGGATCTCACAGAGTCAAACGCCGAGTTCAACAGGAGGCACTTTGCTGCAAGAACAGTCGCCCCGAGGACCTTGGCGAAGTTCAAGGACACATGGAAGTTCCTGCAGGGGGAGATGTGGCGCCCGGACAAGCATAAGCTGCCCCGGATAATCCATGTTTGCTGCTTGCTGCACAACATAATCATAGACCTCCAGGACACAGCCATTGATGAGCAAAGGGCAGTGTCATCGAGCGACCACGATGCGAATTACAGGCAGCAGGTGTGCCAGTTAACCGACGAGAACGGTGTCAGGGCTCGGGACAAACTGTCCGAGCACCTGATCGGCAGGTGACCAAGAGAGGAAAACTTTGTGGGCATCTGAAATGAAAGAGGAAAGCGCTGTTGTGCTTGTTTTGGTCTGCTGCCAGCAGCTCTGAATCCTTTTTTGATGTTCAGTTTTGCAGAGTTGTAAGGGGGGCAGACGAGGGCATCGGTCGTGACTAATGGAACTCACTCACTGTAATCCTCTTGAGAGCTGTTGCAAACATGTCAAATCAATCTAGCTCCTTTGGTTGGTTTATCTTGTTATTGCCTTCGGCATGGTGATCCTAAAAATTGCATAGTTTACCCCCTTTTTTTTTTCCTAAACTTCTTGGAAGTGAAAATGTTAGTATAGTGGTAAAAAGTGATGTCTTTCAAGTTGAGCCTAGTGCAAGCATCCAGGGCCCCACTATCTAGTAGTTTCTAGAAATTTCTAGAGGTTCACATTTGCTCCACTCACAGAAACCCGCCTGAAGTAATTTAATTTTACCGGATGGTAGGAAAAGCATAAAAAGGCCAGGAAGAAGACTTTTGTCGCTGACGCAGTGGGCCCACATGGCGGCGTGATGCCGATAGCAGCGGAAGCGACTCGTTTGGAGTGACGAGTGCTGCAAGTTGGCGGCGCCATGCGTGCCGATCAAATGCTTCGTTCGCTCCTTGCAAATGCATGCGTTTACTGCGACTTAACCACCACCTCCATCTCCGATTCACCTTCCTTTATAAACCCATGGCCACTTCCATCTCCAGCAGGCAGCAGCCAATCCGCCATGGCCATGTCGTCGTCCAAGAAGAGCTGCCTAGGAGGTCTGATGATCTCGGCGCTCGCCGTGGTCGCCGCCGCCGCAGCCGGGCAGCTGTCGCCGGGAGCGTCGGCGACGGCCAACCTGACCCTGCACAACCTGTGCCCGTACCCGGTGTGGCCGCTGGTGACCGCGAACTCGGGCGTCCCGTCCATCCCCACCGACTCCGACGGCGAGCCCGTGGGGCGGCTCGACGGCAACGGCGAGGGCCTGGCGACGCTGGCGTTCCCGGCGAGCGCGTGGTCGGGCCGCGTGGTGGCGCGCACAGGGTGTGCCCCGGTGAGGACGAGGACGGCGACGACGTCGTCGTCGGGCGGTGCGCGACGGGCGACGCGCCGCCGGTGACGGTGGCGCAGGTGAGCGTGGGTGGGCCGGGCGGGCTGGCGGCGTACAGCGTGAGCCTGGTGGACGGGTTCAACGTGCCCGTGGTGGTGACGCCGCACGGGTTCGCGGAGGGCCGGCGGTGCCCCACGCTGGGCTGCGCCGCGGACCTCGCCGCCGGGTGCCCCGTGGGCGCCCGGGCGCCCGGCGGCGGGTGCGGCGCCGGCGCGTCGCAGGCGGCGGCGTTCAAGGCCCGGTGCCCCGACACGAGGACCACCGCCACCGACGTGGAGGCCACGCCGCAGGATTGCGCCGCCCCCGGCGAGATCAAGGTCGTCTTCTGCCCGGCGCCCGACAGCGTCGCCAGCCACGCTTCGCTAGCAAAGTGACGTGTTCATCAATGCTCATCGGTGGAATGGATTAGAATAAGAGAGAGAGAGAGAGAGAGAGAGAGAGAGAGAGAGAGAGAGAGAGAGAGAGAGATTAGGGAGTGATTAGTCGTAACATTGTCCAGCTAATTTGGCATTTACATTAGTGATTTAATGGAGTATGAGATTATCTTTGATCCATCAAAGGAGCACAAACGGCAGGCGTAGGCAGGATGCAAGGGAAGAGACCGAGCTGTTCGTTTCCAAGGAGAAGGGGACAGAAAAAGCCATGGACGTTGCCATCAATGGCATCAGCGACAGGAGAGGGAGATCCTCGTAACCATCGTTGGGAGGCCTTGTCCGCTGGCGCTGCCACTCATAAGGCATGGCCCCCGTGCTCTCCGATCACCTCCGCCGCCGCTAGAGAGCCAGCCAATGGCGTCGTGGTCGTCGCTGACGAGCCCGGCGGCGTACAGGTCGCCGGCGTTCATCGCGCTGGTGACCGTGCTGTGCGTGGTGCTGGTGCTGCTGCTGCACCACTGCGTGCTCGTCGCCTGCTGCCGCGGCGGCGGCGGCGGCGAGCGGAGGCGGCGGCGGCAGCACCACCACCGGCGCGGCGGCGGCACCGAGGGGGAGGACGAGGAGGAGGTGAGCGTGAGCGTGGAGGTGAGCGCGACGACGTCGCGGACGCACCTGGTGGTGCAGGCGGCGGCGGCGGCGTCGCCGGCGGTGGTGTGCCGGTACCGGAAGGAGGAGGAGTGGAAGGAGCCGACGTGCGCGGTGTGCCTGGCCGACTTCGACGACGGCGAGCCCGTGCGGGTGCTGCCGGAGTGCCTGCACTACTTCCACGCCGACTGCATCGGCACATGGCTGCGAGGGAGCACCAGCTGCCCGATGTGCCGCGCCGAGATCACGCCCACGCCGAGCCCGACGTCGCTGCACCACCACCACCATCGCCTCGAGCTCTCCGTCTCCCTCGAGGAGATCCTCGTACACACGTAGCAAGCAGCTCCGGCAAGCTCTGCCCTTAGGGTACCAACGGAGTAAGTCGTGTCGTGGCGGCCGGGCGGCGTGCCAATCGCCGGAAGCGAGAGGGATGGCAGAGCAGCGAATGGAACAGAGGAAGCAGAGTGCTTGCTGGCTGCTCTGTTTTCGTTTGCACTAAACAGATAGCCTGGAAGTAGAGCAGGGCAGAATCGTGCGTTTCTTACATTTTTGGAGGGCGAATTCAAAAATTTCCTGGAGGAATTTTTTTTAATGATTTTGAGGCATGGAATTGGTTGACCAAATATACTTGCTGTGCATAATGGAGCTAATGCTTCTGTGGAACACGGGTTTTTTGGGGGTTACATGTACACTAGTGTACTAATTTGTTCTTATTTCTTTCTTTTTTTGAAATTCAAGTTTAAGCTACGTTTTGCCCCAGAATTTAAACAAGCGCCTGATCCAGCAAAGCTACCTAGGACATGCAGGATACCGTTCGAGCAGCCATGCCGGTTTTGCAGAACACAGCGATATCCAGGAGGAAACAGAGTGTTGCTCTGTTTTTGTTTTCATCAGGTGCAGCAGAGGAGATATTTGACAAGTAGATCTTGAGACTGATGGGGAGTGACTACATGCGCATACTGTCTATAGGGCAGAGTCGTGTGGTTTCTTACATTTTTGGTGGGCAAATTCAAAAAATTGATAGAGGGATTTTTTATAATTTCTGACCCGAAACTATTTTGAGCAAATGTACTTCATTAGACTAAACATAGACTTATGATAAAATAAATTCTATAATCTCTAGGTTTATTCACGAGACGAATCTTTGAAGCCTAAACATATGTTAATTATAGATTAATTACACTAGATTCGTCTCGTGAATAAGCTCTATGCTTATACAATTAGTTTTATAATTAACTTATGTTTAGTCTTTCTAATTGACATCGGAATATTCGATGTGTCAGGGCTTATTATAAGCTTCAGCTAACCAAACAAGACCTGAGAGCAAAACTCTTCAGGAGTTTGGTTACTATCAAAGTTCTGAAGTGCTGCAATCGTTTGGAATTACTGACAGACATTTGGTCCAACAAATATAAAAAAATGGATACATTGATGTTTGAAGCGACAGTTACTGAACTTTAATCACTTCGGCTGACATGGCATCAACAGCCCATAGCTTACCACATCATCGCGTTGCCGACGTTGAAGCTGAGTCGTGATAAAAGTTGAGGAATTGGGTGTTGCTGAGAGTCCCAACTTCAATGACTGAAATGGATTTCCTTCAAGTCGTTGCTGTTCAAGCCCCCTCCGACGTGCCTGCTTGCTGCACCTGGGAAATTAGGGAAATATATATATTATTATATATGCGATTAGTGAATACATACATATATTGTGGTGTGGTGGCCAGAATGTTTTATCAAGCAAAGGCCTGAATGTTTTATTCTAGTATTAAAAAGAAGGAAATTTTTTAGGGCACTCCATATTACTATATCGAAGATCCACTTTGAGTAGATCAAATGGCTATTTTTCTCTTACATCATAGTAGGAGATAATGGATACTAGAATCTGTCGTTGCACGTCAATATATTAAATATAAAAGTTGAAATCATTGAAACCCTTTCTCACTAAGTTTAGGCCCACTATACCTCTCACGGAGGTCCCACTTGTTAGGCTAAAAAATTTGACGAAAGGGAGTGGAGACCCATTTTTTGATAGAAGGAAAATATTTCTACAAAAAACCTAATACTTTTTACACTAAAAATTCTACCATACCCACCCACCCTACCCGCATAATGCTTTCCAATTATTTGGATTGGCAATTCCTCCCATTTAGCAATCAGCGATGACTCCTTCCATTAGTTTTGATTGACAATCACGGCTGACACCTCTCTTCCATTTGTTTTGGATTGGCAATGACACCTCTTTCCATTCATTTGGATTGATTATTCCTTTTTCTTGGCAATCACCGCAGGAACCTCTTTCCATTTACTATTTTTTTCCCGTGGATGAGAGGGTTCATCTTTACTCAATTTTATAAATGGAAGAGAGGTTAAATATATAGTGAGTTCAAAATATATAATGGTAGAACCACCGCTTTCTTCCATCTGAATCAAAATCATGTATAAGATGTCACAATTTTATAAATAGACTTGAATGATCCCTGGACGTGCAGCTGTGGCTTCCGTTGGATCCTTAGACTTGAATGATTTTGATTCGTATAGTACAAGGGAGCTTTGCTTCGATTCAAGGTAGGCAAAATTTACTATGCTGCATGCTTTGCTTTGGGATTTATTTGCACGCAAGGAATCATGCATGGTGTGATAGTACTTCATTTTATATAAGTGAATAAGTGATACTTATGTAAGTTGAACTTTTTATATCCATAAATATAATATAAATATAAGAGTATAAATATATGCATGTCGGATACACCCAATGGATGCATCAAGAAAAAATATACCAATCTTTCCTCTAAAACTCATGTTAATTTTTCACCTAGCCTTCTACATGTACCCACATAGCGTACATGCCTTCTTGATGCACTTTGCGGTCGGTAATTAGTTTTTTTAGTAGAATTTAGTTGTTTTAGTAATCGATCGATGTAATACAACTTTACTTTATTATATCATCAATTTTGAGTCTCATGTTATTTTCAAATATAATTATTCTTTAAACCTGTGCTATTTTTAATATAATTGTTCTTTAAACACGTGCCACCTCTACTAGTATATTAAATAAGCAACTAAATAACTTTTGACACATGCTATTTCAACTGCGGGGCCTAGTAAGGTAGTAGTGTAACTGACTAGTAACTGAAAATTTTGGTCAAGACATATGAATTCGCACTAAGTATTTTGAGTTGAGAATGCTATATTGCTATAGATGTCGAAAAATTGGTCGTGGTTTTCAGAATTTGACACGTAATTCGACGTTCATATTAAAAGGGAATAAAAATATGTGAGTATGGTTTTCAGCAGAAGTCTACTACGAAAGAAAATTCTGAAGCTGGCTGCATGTTTAAATTTTAAGATACGATATATGCTCAAGTCAGATAGAGTATACTCTATTGCTAAGGGGATGTGTACATCATCGATATCGATAGATAAAGAAATAAAGAAGAAGAAAAAAGATGCGTTTCACCGTAGTACCTCTTGGTCTTGGGTTGCTGAGACCAGATTCCACTCCTCGTACCTCTTCACCTCAAGTGTGGGACGGTTGGGATGGACGTCGGCTGCGTGCCGTAGCGCTGCCTCCAATTCCTCCACATCCGCAGCAGAGGCACCACTGCAGTGGATATCCACTCTGACATCCTGAAGCGAGGCAAAGTACTCCAAGCCGAGGCTGCCACAGTCATCGTCGTTGCCATCCTTGAATTCCCGCATGCAGACTTGAAAGGAAAGCTTGTGGACGCTTGGCAGCAGCAGGGTGGGCGCGATGCCGACGCCGACCTTTGTTTTTTCAGAGCCCAAGGTCACATTCTGCATACGAAATGAAGCAGGTTTCAAGGAAATCTCGGAGTTCGTAGATGAGCTGCCTTTCATCCAATATGGTGAAATTGAAATCCATGTATTGTTGCTTCTCAAGCTTGATTAATATGTCCTTGAAAACCTTCTTCAAATCAGGATTCCGGCCAACCGGAACAAAAGCTGTGCAATTAAATTTTCCCTTAAGCTTGTCATACACTGCTTTGGCAAGCGTTGTCTTGCTAATCCTCCATATCCAACAACAGAGACTATCCTTTGTTGTGTGGACATGTCATCTCCTTTTGTCAGCCTTGTGATTAGTTCTTCCCTTGCCTCATCAATGCCGATAAGGTCAGCCGTCTTAGTGTACAAAGATGTTATGCGAGGGTCAACAAAGATTTTGGCAGGATTAATACTTTGTATCTATATATATACAAGAAAACAGTGCGAATTAAATTTCGAAACCACTAGGGTAAGAGGAAATTGCAGCAGAAAAAAAAATCAAATGCATTTATGTTTGTGAGATACTGACCTGTCACGTCGCTCGGCCACCTCCTTGACACGCTCCTTGATGTCCTTGATCTCTTGTCCGATCTCATGATGAGTTGCAGCCTTTGTGACAATATCCATCATCTTCTTCATGAACCTCTTGGTGCTCCTTTTGCTAGGGGCCTCAGGGCCCTGGACGCGCACCAGGAAGATGTCGACGATGTCTTCCATGTCGTAGGACAGCTCCCTTACGTCACGCACCCAGATCATGACCTGCTCTTTGATTTGCTCTCGTGGTGTTGACAGCCAAAATTGGCAGACCGGTCTGACCGGTGTCCATAGGCGGTCTGACCGGTTGAGGTTTTCCTGTAGCCGGTCTGATACAATCGACCGGTCTGACCGGTCCAAGCAGAATTCGAGTACAACTAAAGTTTTTTATAGATTTAGATCTTTTAATAGGATTTCTTGTGGGGCAAGTCCATCCACCCTATAAATATAAAAGGTCACGGCCGATTGAGACATCCAATCGATCAAAAACATATCAATCTATTACTTTTCGTTATTTTGCATTACTTTTTGTCTTCCTCAAACCCTAGCTCTTCCAATCCCCATACTTGCTGTTCTTACTTCGTCTCCGCGACGTCTGAAGGCGTTCTAGGTGGCCTGCCGATCCTAGAACAATCCTACACGCGCTTGCCCTGGCAGGGTCCCTCCCGGGCGAGCGTTCCTCGAATTTCGCCATTCTGCACCGGCAAACCGGTCTGACCAGTTACCCCGACCGGTCTGACCGGTCTGAGCATCGGTGCTGCAATTGTGTCGTCGCTCACCGTGCGATCAAGCGCATTCATGTGTTGGCCCTAGATTGGCGCCAACATATTTTGGCGACTCCACTGGGGAAGAAAGATCTTGGTTATTTAAACTGATCTAATCTACTCCACATACTACCATGGTGAAGCTGTCAAGTAGTGATGTTGATGCCGGCAACATCGTTAGGCCGACTCCTGATCAATTGTCAGCTGAAGATCGTCAAGCTTATGAAGCCTTCATCAAGGAGTGCGAAGAGGAGAACACACAGCGCAAAGAGAAAGAAATCGAAGAGAAGCGTCAGTGGTTCTTGTCTCACTTCTCCAGGAACCGGAAGGGTGAAGTCTTCAACGATAAGGAGGTGGTCATTCTTTCGGATGAAGAAGAATAAGCCAAAGCAAATAATAATGTAAGTACTTCAGCATCGCCTGATATTTTGGAGCAATTTACTCAATTAATGGTTGATGGTCAAGAAAAGATGCTTGCTACTGAAAAAATATGATTGATAAGTCTTTAGGAAAGTAATCCTTGGCTAATGATTGTAGTGCTCCTATGTCTAGTGTTGCTGGTACTTTTCAAAATAACTCTATGCCTCCTGAATCATCGGCGATACCTGCACCACAGTACGGCATGCCGATGAATTTTTATGATGGTCAGAAACCTCCATAGCAGTACGCGAATGGAACGGTCATACCGGTTGCACAAACCGGTCAGACCGATCTCGGTGGACCGGTTCCACGACCGGTCAGACCGGTCTTGGTGCTCTGGTGGCGTATTAGTCGTCTCCTGAACCTATTACTAGTTTGCCTCCTGTTCAGGCTGATTTTAGCCGAATAAATGGGTTTACTAGTTATGGTGTTCCTCCATACGCCACTATGACTTATAATCCGTATACTATGCCTCCCCAAAGTTCGGGCTATTCATATGGTGCAATGCCAAACCATGGTTATTCGCAGTAAACACCATATACACAGCCGAATCATGCACCGCAAATGCCGAATAGTTCTATCACCAATGTTCAGAGGCTAAATGATTCTTATTTTAATCAAATACTTGAGAAACATAAGAAAGATTTGGCTGTTATGTTTAAAGAGTCTTTCGGCATAGAACTTAAGGATAAAACTCTTGTTTGTCAAAAACCATATCCTAAGAGTTTTGATTCCATACCATATCCTCATAATTTCAAGGTGCCTTAATTTATTAAATTTACTGGGGAGGATAGTAGGACTACATGTGAGCATGTTAGTCAGTTTAATGCACAAATGGGAATTTATGGGAGTCTTGATCATTTGAAAATTAGAATGTTCCCTTTGTCTTTATATGGCACTGTTTTTTCATGGTTTTCGGCATTAGCTCCTAATTCTGTGCAAACTTGTTCTCAATTAGAGCGTAAATTTCATGAGTATTTTTTCAATGGTGAATTTCATGAGTATTTTTTCAATGGTGATAATGAATTGAGGCTATGTCATTTAACATTGGTTAAGCAAAAACATGATGAATCTGTTGCTGAATTTGTTAGAAGATTTAGAGATACAAAAAAATCGATGTTATAGTTTGGTTATTTTTGAAAAGGATCTTGCCGAATTAGCTTTTAATGGTTTGAGATCTCATATTAAAGAAAAATTAGAAGGATATGAGTTTCTAACCGTTAATCAAGTGTTGCAAGGGCTTTGGCTCAAGAAAGCCGAAGTAAAGATGCAAAATTTAAACCCGATCGTCTTAGTATGCATATGCTACAAGGAGAATCTTCAGACGATGAGGGTAATGAAGTATATGTTGCTGAATTTGTATGGTCATCTAGTGATAAGCCCAGCACTTGTACTTCTTTAAAGCCGATTTCTAAAAATCGGCAAGATGAGATTAAATTCACTTTTGATGTGATAAAGTGTGATAGAATTTTTGATGAATTGGCAAAGCTTGGGAAGATTAAGTTCTCTCACACTATTCCATCAACGGAGGAATTGAAGCGGCGTGCATATTGTAAGTTACACAATATTTTTTCTGATGCCACTAATGATTGCAATGTTCTCCGTAGACAAATACAATCGGCTATAAATGAAGGACGATTGATTGTTCCTGCGATGCAAATTGATCAAAATCCTTTTCCCGTTCATACACTTGAGTTGTCAAATCCAAAAGTATTGA
Organism: Panicum virgatum; assembly: GCF_016808335.1. Classification (NCBI taxonomy): domain Eukaryota; kingdom Viridiplantae; phylum Streptophyta; class Magnoliopsida; order Poales; family Poaceae; genus Panicum; species Panicum virgatum. Next base: position 50,368,850 of record NC_053152.1, read on the forward strand.
TTCGGTCGCATCAAGCCAAATCGACTAAAGGGAAAAATGTGGTGGTTGGTGAGGAAAGGCATGAGAAAAAAGTGCTGCAGAGCAAGACTCCTCGAGTTACAATAGAGGCTTCAACGCTCGGGGGGCAGGACAAGGAAAAATGGACTGATATCGAGTCGACCGGTCTGACCGGTACGCCCAGTAAGTCTGGGAATTCCTCCAAAAGCAAGACAAGGCCGAGTTTCAAGGAACTCTTGGCCAAATATGAGAAGGAGGGAACTGCTCAGAAGTGGCGATCAATTAAAGTCAAAGATATGAAGTCCTCAACGAAACATCAAGAGCAATCAGATTCTCATCCAAGACAAGTTGATACGCCATCCAATGAACTGGTTACTCTGCGGTATGGCTGGTTTCCATACTCTTATTTGCCTATGAATTATAGTAGGATTTATATGCAATCATATTATATTCAATATCATCCTATGTATCCAAATTATGCTTTACCACAAGGACCGGCTGTTTCTAGCAACGATCTGGTCGAACAGGATATTGATTGCAACAAAACTGATGAGAAAGGCTCAAAGTGAGACTCAAAATATTTACAGCCGAAGTGGTGTCCTTCAGTCTTGTCTCAGACCCAGAAGAGAAGGTTGCAGCGTATGCGCAAGAAGGAGACAATGGAGCAACAAGTAGAGGTCGAGCCAAAGACATCAACAATCATGAAGAAGGTATGGCGGCCGAAACAAGTTTCTTCAACACCAACTTAAGCAAGATATGGCCGATAATTGTTTATCGTCCTTAGCACAAAAAATGGCCGATGTGATGTTAATCATCGTCCTTAGACAATTTTGGCTCAGAAGAATGTTTTTTGGCAAGCAATCTTTACCAAAAATAGGGGGGCATATGTTGACAGCCAAAATTGGCAGACCGGTCTGACCGGTGTCCATAGGCGGTCTGACCGGTTGGGGTTTTCCTGTAGCCGGTCTGATACGGCCGACCGGTCCAAGCAGAGTCCGAGTACAACTAGAGTTTTTTATAGATTTAGATCTTGTAATAGTATTTCTTGTGGGGCAAGTCCATCCACCCTATAAATATAAAGGGCCACGGCTGATTGAGACATCTAATCGATCAAAAACATATCAATCTATTACTTTTCGTTATTTTGCATTACTTTTTGTCTTCCTCAAACCCTAGATCTTCCAATCCCCATACTTGCTGTTCTTCTTTCGTCTCCGCGACGTCTGAAGGCGTTCTAGGTGTCCTGCCGATCCTAGAACAACCCTACGCGCGCTTGCCCTGATAGGGTCCCTCCCGGGCGAGCGTTCGTCGGATTTCGCCGTTCTGCACCGGCGAACCTGTCTGACCAGTTACCCCGACCGGTCTGACCGGTCTGAGCATCGGCGCAGCAATTGTGCCGTCGCTCACTGCGCGATCAAGCGCATTCATGTGTTGGCCCTAGATTGACGCCAACACGTGGCACCTCCATGGCAAAGATAGGGTGGGTTGCAAAGTTGTACCATGGAGTGGGTAACTTATGAGCGAAGCAAAGATGCTCTTGGTAAGGACGTACAAAGACTCTTGTTGATTCCACTATTAGGTTGTGTTCAGTACCATGCTGGACATCTTAGAATTGTCAGATGCAACACTATGTCGTCAATCAACAATAGGAGTGGCGGGTCTGATAAGGACACGACGACGGTGCCTGTGATTTTGTCCTGATCTTTTACGGAGGAACAACATGGATAGCAGATGATAACTAGCATCACCTTACGATCTGATTTACAGAAGCAATGCAACGTCGAAGAAACTCCCATCCATGATCAATAGAACACGATCAGGAAGTGGAGAATCCCAAGGATTCAGCACATGACCCAAAAACGACTGTTCTTTATCCACGTACAAAGACAAGCCGTAGACGACTCGTTGGATGCTATTTTTTTTAACAAGAACTAGCAAACTCGATAACACGATCAATGTTTGTGCCTTTTAGCAGCAACAGGGGTTCAGCTCCATACTACAGGACAAACACATCCATGCCTTGCGATCATAGGCAGGCAGAGAAAAAGGCCTTGTTAAATGTGCCACTAGGCACCAGATGAGACTACACCCAAGACCTACATAAAATTCGAGTCCTACTTGTTGGTAAGGCTACATGGTAGCTCCAAAGGAGGTGTGTCCCTGTCCGCAAAGAACCTGAACAAGATTCCAGTGACATGCAATATGTGAGAGAGGAGACAATACCAACAGAACGAGACGGAAATGGAAGCTACAAGTGCGTAGGATGCTTTGCATGGCACTCTATTACGTATGTGCCGCCAAACTTGTGGACCGGATACTTTGACTCTTAAACACCTCCATGCCCTGATGGTCTGATTCTAGGCAAATGCCGTTAGCTTTTCTATTTCCATTTTGTTTCCTCAATATGTGTCATCAATTCTTTTCATCCACAAGATCTCCAAAATTCTTGAAATTTTATTTACAATTAATCGACGGTTCTCTCTCTCTCTCTCTCTCTCTCTCTCTGTGTGTGTGTGTGTGTCTCTCTCTCTCTCTCTCTCTTGCCCCCTTCCCTCCTCTCTCTCTCTCTCTCTCGATCCCTCTCATATGCACATGTAATTGTTTGATTTGTTGTATCGTGGCAAAACAAGAGCATTTGGTTGTTCTAGTATAATTGGACATTTAAACAAAATATCAACAAAGAATCAACAACCAACAATTTCCATCAGGTAAAAAAAGTATATAGCAAGATTTGAAATTAAAACTCTTGGAAATTATGTGTTGTGTAGCTTCTTCCCCGCATTGCAAAATTCAATTCGGAAAAAGTCCATTTTACTACCTCCAACTATTTAGTTTGTCCACTTAACCCCCTAAACAAAATTTGGGCTCAATTTACTGTTAGAATACCTTGGATCGCCTAGTGGTAGATCGAGTGGGTAACGAACTTGACCAAAAGGAATACCTTGCTGTTGTTGCAGCCATCCGGCATAACGCCGCCACTGAGGAGGCGCCGTAGTTGAGGAAGACGTCGTGGATGGCGAGGTCGCAGAGGTGGTGGCGCAGTGACATCCGGCGATGGGGGCGTCCTCGCTATGGTGAGGACATTAGCGTCGGTGGGCTTCCCGCCGCAGCAGTGCCCCTTCTCTAGATCGGATTAGGGTTCGAGGTTGAAGGTCTGGTGGCTGCAGTGAACCTCTTGTCCTGTGCCGTAGTCCCCACCTCCTTTATGTATGACGCTGCACGACAGGGAACCACCAGCCGTCTATCGGGCTAGGCGTCCCCGAGCAGGACGCTAGTCAAGGGCTCAGTTGGCCGTTGGGCTAACTGGTGGAGATCAATACTAACATTCTCCCCCTTGATCTCACCTTATACTTTTAAAACATTATACCTTGACGTAACCCTTTGACTTTCACTTTGCTTGCTATGCTCTTGGTCCTTGTCTCATTGTAGATCAGTATGTAGGGCGTGCTTCATCATGACAGTTATTAGTTACTGTTAGATTAACAGCCACAATATACTTTTTGTATTGAAACAAGACCTTAACCTTTCTTTGGGCCCTTAGTAATCCAGAAATCATAGGCCTCCTGTAAAACCCAAGTCGACGTGGGCGGTAGGCCTTTGGTAAAAGGATCCGCAAACACTTGCTTGGTACTTTGATACTCAATGCTATCGTATGATTCTGGATTTTCTCCTTTGCAACCATCAATATGTTTGGCAGCACACATGATATGTTGCCATAGGAGAGAAAGTACTTGAATGGCATATTGCTGTTGTCTACCATTATCAATTTCGGGTAAAGATTTCCTCAACCATTTTGCCTGTCTTGTAGCCTCATATCATGCTAAACTTTGGGTATACATGACCCACGATATCATAGCTATTTGCTTTGGAGTTTTTCCACAATAAAACTCCAAGCGCGAGTGTTAGCTACTACTGTGGGCTTCACTAAACATCTCGCCAAAACTCAGTTCTTTTTACTCACAACCTTTTGAGAGCATGTGTTTCTTTCTTACTTAGCATGAGGCTTACAATACTTTGCAAGAATGCAAAATCATTCTCTAATTCCATTCCAGTGATCTATCGCTGGACTGGACTTTAGCCAAAATATCTCGGATACTTGAGCTATGTCACGGTAGATTCTTTCTTGAGCACTAATTTTGCTTCTAACAGCTGAAGCACATGGAACCCTTTTCTTTCGATCGATCTCATATTGGTTCCTGGAATACTGAAAATTCCAAAACTATTACCCTTGATAATAGGATAGGCGTAGGCTTACTCGCATGCATACTATATTTCTTTAGAACCCTTTTCTAAGTATACTCTTTGCGATAGTCATAATACCCCTTTTCTTCTTTATCCCAGTGAATTTCCATTCCTAGAGCGAATGGGTCTTCACCGAGATTTTTCTTATCAAAACTAGAAGTCATAATGACCTTCTTCTTTGAAATTGCGGGAAAGGTATTTTCTATCTTTGAACTTTACATATTTGCAATTTGTCATCTTGCATTTACCTTTACTTAAAACCCAAAACATTTTTTTTGTTCTCACAAAATTTTAGATACCACTGTTCTGTGATATGATTTCATCAGGTGGTATCCTAATGTTCTTTTTTTTTCCACAACAAAACCATTTGGTTATGTCATGTATATACTTTCTCGTACAAATCTCCATTGGGAGATATTGCTCCAACGTCCTTCTGATGCAATTCTAAAAGTGGTATGCCACCAATGTCATTATGATTCTAAAAAACTCATCTAAGACTTTTAAACTATTCTTCCAATTAAATCTTCTTGTTGGTTCCGACTTAATTGAAAGATAACATCATTATAGCAGCGAAAAACTTTTTCTTTCTTTTCAGAAGTAATTATACTTCTAAACATTTCTGTACATTGATTTTCTCTCTAAACAATTTATCCCGTTGGTTCAAAATTGGGTAGAGGTCCAAAGGTTGGCAAAAAAGCCAAAACTCTGCCTTAAAATTAATACTCCTTCAGAAGCATTCTTTTGGCTTTACTTTTCTCTAATTAATTTTCTCATTGGTTCCAAAAGATTAGATATTAAACCATCAAAACTAGACAAAAAACATCAAATATGCTTCTGAAAATAAAAGCAAAACTGTTCTTTTCTTTACTGTACTCCTGGCCCAACTTGCAAAATGAACCCACAACCCAAAATTGGCGCGCAGCGCTTGGATCGGCCTGTTCGCAAGCAGCCTGTAGCGCCGCGCAGCCCATCCCCCCCCCCCCCCCCCCCGCTTGGCCTAGGGCCCAGATGTCGACGACCGGGCCGCCGAATTGGCCCGGCGCGGCGCGGCTCCCCGCCCACATGGGCTCAATCCGGCCCGGGAGAGCCGCGGCAGTTCTCGGCCATCGGATTTGGATCCGACGGCTCTCCGTCGTTCTCGGTCGATCAAAAACCGGGTGGCCGGCGCTCCCCCTGGAACCCTAACCCTAGCTTCCAACTCCCTCTCTCCCGGCTGATACGGGCCACCGTGCAACCATGGCCAGCGCGCATGCACGCACACTCCGCTCGGTCCGCCGAAAGACCGGCTAGCGACCCCGAGCCTTTCCCTCTCCTTCCTCTCTTAGCTCGAGCCGAGCGGCGGCGACCCCTGGGCAGCCGGAGAAGATGGCGGATCTGGTGTGGGCCTTCTCGCCGACGCGTGCATCCACTGGAGTGTGGGCGTGCCGCCGTCGAGGGGCTCCTCGTCGGTGCTTTGCCGCGTGCAGGCGAAGACCCGTGGTGGTTCTCTCTCCCGAGCGAGCTTGTGGCTCGGCCAGGGCTTTTCCGCGGTGGCGACGGCCGGTGGTTGTGGCGGCCGGCGATATTCAGGTAGGACTCGCGGCTCCATGGTCTTGTTGGGGTTAGGGTTTGGAGGTTTTTTGACTTTTTCTATTCGAAATCGATGGTCATTTCCCTAATTCTTTCGATTCGTTATCGAATCCTCTTTCCTTTCTTTCTTTCCCAAAACGATATACTCACAAGATCGGCTAACCGATACCATTGTTAGAATACTTTGTATCGCCTAGTGGTTGATCTAGTGGGTAACGAACTTGACCAAAAGGAATACCTTGCTGTTGCTGCGGCCATCCGGCATAGCGCCGCCGTTGAGGAGGCGCCGTAGTTGAGGAAGACATCGTGGATGGCGAGGTCGCAGAGGTGGTGGCGCAGCGACGTCCGGCGATGGAGACGTCCTCGCTGTGGTGAGGACGTTGGTGTCGGTGGGCTTCCAGCCACGGCAGCGCCCCCTTTCTAGATCGGATTAGGGTTCGAGGTCGGAGGTCCGCTGGCTGCAGTGAACCTCTTGTCCTGTGCCGTGGTCCCCACCTCCTTTATATATGACATTGCGCGACAGGGGCCCACCAACCGTCTATTGGACTGGGCGTCCCCGATCAGGACGCGAGTCAAGGGCTCAGTTGGCCGTTGGGCCAACTGGTGGAGATCAATACTAACATTTACTCCCCCGAACTATTTAGGCTAGCTCAATTCACACCTATTTAAAATTTGTCTTTTTATTTCTCCCAATACAAGTAGGGTTTTAAGTCCAAATTTAGTGGATTGTTAGATGACATTGTTGCATACCTTAGAAAAATACTTTAAGAATCTATTATGACTATTTTCATGTATTTTTCATATCTTGAGAGTCAAATGAGTACCAGATGTTCCTAACCTATGAAAATGGTCACAAAATTCTCTTATAATGTGAAGTATGGTGTCCCCTATGAGCACAAAACGTTTGAAAAGAGAAAAAAAATTAAATCTCACTAGGGGGTGAATTGATCCTAATTAAATAGTTTAGGGAGCAAATTGAGACGTAACTTTGTTTAAGGGGTTAAGTGGACAAACCAAATAGTAGAGGGTAGTAAAATGAACTTCTTCCAATTCAAAACAACTACCGACGGGATCGCACTCTTTATTACTTTATTCTCAAAGGATAATGGTTGTTTTATACTTTTTATCTAATATACAGGACTATTTCATAAGAGTAAAGATGATTCACCAATGAACAGTCACCAATTAAAACAATATCAGGAAGCCATGATGTTATTTTCCAAAGCATCATTCTATCTGTCAGCCCTAGATATTAAAATCAGGGGATGGTGATTATATAATCACTGTCATAATCGGGGTTGTTTGTTTCTCTAGGGGTGATTATGGATTATATAAAAAAAACTCGACCTGTAGGGGTTAAGACCGCCCCCACGACATTGTGTTAAGAAGAAGCCGCCTTCTCACGCATACCGAGAAAAACCCCCGAACCCCTCTCCCACCCTTACACGGGCTCGATCCCCAGGTGAGACTGGGCCGTCACAGCGCGCGCGATGCAGCCATCCCGGTGCAACCAGCGCAGCGCATGCGCCAGGCCACAGCTGGGCCGAACTCACACCGTACTTTGGGAATTAGGAGAGGCAGGGGATTTTTTTAACCTCAGGCCGAAATTCGCTCCCACCGGGAGTCGAACTCGGGACCTGAGGAGGTGCCTCAGAGCTCCTAACCACCAAGCTAGGAGTTTGTTGGCGATTATGGATTATATGATCACCATAGGAACAAGCATGCCCTTTGTCTTGGATAAGGATGCGAACAACGTGTGCCCAAATATGAAGAATTAGGATTTTAAGTATAGTTGGATGATCTGTGCGCTGATGGCTCTACCATCCTAGTATGTAAGGCGCGATGTCCTGAGCTAATACTAGTTTATTTAATTTACTATTTTTAATTAAAGATAAAAAGGGACAGCACGAACTGCATTTGTTTTAGATGGTGAGCATCAACTCTATGGAGCAATATATGACATCACTTAATGTTTCTCCTTACTCGAAATGAACAAAATTACATAATTTTTCGTCATATTTCAAAGGCTTTGAAGGTACTTACACGAAAACACTTCTAACAAGAAAACTTGTGTGGCCTAGCAACTGATTCAGCTTCATATATTGTGGTTGTGCTGGCCACCAGGAAAAAAACCAGGCCCAGAACGCAGATGCTGGACAAGATCCTGGCGACATGCTTGCATCAGAAAAGAGAGGTGCCGATTAACAGAACGCAACAGAGACGCGTGGAAGCCGCAAGCCTACGAGTACTTATGTATTGCTCGTTGCTTTCCATACCCTGATCCCATGCAAATGTGGATTCCTGTGGGCAGTGGCGTGTAGGCAAACCTAGGAATACCATCATGTTGCTAGTATACCCTCTTCTGTACGTGGCTGCCTCAGTTTCAGATCAGCATCGTGAAAAGCTTTGTTATTAGTGGGAGTACAACAGTCATGATATCGATATCCCTATGCAAAGAAATAGCATAGTTGGCCAGTATTCATACTGGATGAGTCCCAGCAAAATGGAGTAGCCGAAAGATGTAACCATACTCCAATGGGTATGGTGAGAAGTATGATAAGTTACTCCATTTTAACGATAACTTTGTGGATGAAGGCTTTAAAAACCTTTGTTCGTATTCTAAATCGAGTACCAAGTAAGTCAGTGCCCAAAACACTGTATGGACAAGAACAGAACCCTCACTTAATTATTTACGCATATGGGACTGTCTAGCTGAGGCCAAAGTGTTTAACCCAAACATTAGGAAACTAGATCCCTAGAAAGTCAGTTGCCATTTTGTTGGCTATTCAGATAAGTCGAAAGTCTATTGTTTCTGTTGTCCAAACAGACATACGAAGTTCATAGAAACAAAACACGTTGTCTTCTTGGAGAATGAGATAGTTAGGGGGAGTATGGTACCCCGAGATAGTCTGGGGAGCATGGTAGCGCGGAAAATTGATCTTGAGGAGAAGCGAGTCTTTGTGCCTACTCCGATGATCCAGGAGCCATTTTTCATGTTACATGTTGCCGCTACACCAACAGTGCAGGACGCTGTAGTGCCAGCGCCTGTTCTCCAGTTGTGGCAACAAATCAGAATGAGGAACCTATCCTTCAGGATCCGATAAAACCAATTGCCGCAGATGAGGGGGAGCAACGACAGCCCCAAGTGGAAGATGAAGTTGAGGAATAGATTATAATGAGACATTTTTCTTGTCTCATGCAAGGATTATTTTAGAATTATATAATGATGTCAGTGGCACTGGCACATTATGATTTAGAGTTATATCAGATAGATAGATGAGACGATGGCATTCCTCAATGGTAATTTGCAAGAAATCCATGGCACAACCCAACCGTTTTGTCCTGGAAGAAAAGAACATATGAGATGCTGCCAGAAGAAATCCATTTATGGATTAAAACAAGCCTCCAGACAGTAGCATTTAAAGTTTGGGTTCAAAGAAAATGAGGAGGACAATTACATTTATGCAAAGTTTAAGAATGGAAAATTTATTTTTCTTATCCTGTATATGGATGGATGATATTCTGCTTGCTAGCAATGATATTGATCTGCTACTGGAGACAAAGAAATTTTTGTCATCAAAATTCGATATGAATGATCTCGGTGAAGCGTCATTCGTTCTAGGGATTGATGTTCACCGAGATAAAAGAAAAGGAGTATTACTACTATCACAAAGGCATACTTGAGAAAAGATTTTAAAGAAGTATAGTATGCATGTGAGTAAACCTACGCCTGCTTCTATTGTCAAGGATGATAGTTATGGGAACTTTCAGTGTCCCAGGAACCAACATATGATCGATCGAAAGAAATCGGTTCCATGTGCTTCAGATATCGAAGCTTAGAAAGTGTTTAAGAAAGAACTTACCCTGACGTAGCTCAAGTATCCAGGATATTTTGGCAGAAGTCCACTCCAGATATAGATCACTGGAATGGAATTAAGAATGTCTTGCAATTTTTGCAAAGTATTAAAGGCCTCATACTAAGTTAGAAAGAACAAGTGCTCTCAAATAGTTGTGGGTACAAAGATAGAACTTCTGCGAATGTGTAAAGAAATCCACAGCAAGTTACCAACATTCGTAGTTTGGAGTTTTAATGTGGAAAAGCTCCAAACAAACAGACAGTTGTGGTAACATCGGTGATGCATACTGCATACCTTTCAGTATTACAAGATATGAGGCCACCAAACAGGCACTTAAAGTTAATAAAATCACTCCCGGAATTAAGTATTTTCACTCCTATGACAACAGATCAAATGTGCTGCCAAACACATTGACATTAAGAGATACATTGTCAAGGAGAAAATCCAGAATCATATTGAAAGTATTGAGCGTATAAGTACCAAGCAAGTGCTTGCGAATCCGCTTACCAAGGCTTACCGCCCAATGTGTTCAGAGAACACTCAGTCGACATGGGTCTATGGTAGAGCCTATGATTTCTGGATATTAAGGGCCCAAGATAAGGTCTGTTTCAAAATAGAAAGGTGCATTGTAGCTGTTAATCTGATGGTACTAACTGTCATGATGAGGCATGCTCTATGCTCTAATCTGTAATGAAATAGATGCCAAGAGATAAAATTTAGTTATAAGTAGAAAGTATGAAAGATGAGATCGAGGGGGAGAATGTTAGATTGATCTCCACCGGGCCGATCCAACGGCTGGGTCAGGCCTTGACACGCGTCCTGATCAGGGATGTCCAACCTGTGGGCCCCGTCGCGCAGGACCATAAAGACAGAAGTGGGGGGGGGGGCTAGGGGTACGCACGTCAAGAATGTCCGTGTCCCACTCGCGCACCGACAACCCTAGCTCCACCGATCGGAGAAGGTGTTGAAGTGACGAGAAGCGCCGCCGCCGCCCCTGCACCGCGCCGTCGTCGCCTAGATCGTCCCACCTCGTCCTCGACCTCGTTAGCGCACTCGATCTACTGCTAGGAGATCCAAGTATGTCCAACACTTATAGCCTTATCTGCAACCAACATGTACGCAGCAAAGTGGATTCAAAGTCCAACGGAGTCATGTACGAACTGTAACGTTCTGTTCAATATAAAGCGGAGGAGTACTGTCACAGGTTTGAATGGTCTCATGAATCCCATCGGTAATGTACCCAGCCTCGTGCAACTTCGTTGCGACTTGCGAGCCGGATCCCTACCGCCAACCATGTGAAAAGTCGCTCATCTCATGCCTGCTACACGGTAAAGTGCTGGTGTGGGCAGAGCCAGGATAAGCCTTCAGGGGGTGCTGGCTGCTTGTTGTGAAACTAGTTGGCCGGACTTCTCAGTGGATAATTTACATAGTATTTTTCTTATTCACCAAAGAACACAAGCTAGTGTTTTCACGGCCAAGGGGGTGCTGCAGCACGGGCAGCACCACCTGTGGCTCCGCCCCGTGTGGGGAACTGGCCTGGGAGAGGTGGTGCCGCTGTAGGTACAGCTACAGGAGGGCCAAAGTTGAAGGGGTGATTGAACATGCAAGCTGGACCATACTTGCAGACACCGAAACGACTGTAGTATGTGCACACAGGTTGATCCTGTAATAACAAGACACGAAACTTATCAGTTTGCAGAGCCTATCACAAGATAAACTAGTAACAAACGAACCACGAGCACGAGCTAAAACATTTCATCCAGGAATACTATGCAAGTTAAGTGGGGAGCTTTCCATGCAAAGGGCTTGAGATGTTCCCAGAATAAAATATGGAAGCGATATTTTCTTCTCTTTTACAAGGTCAAATGACATCGAAGTATCATAGATGTAAGATCCATGTACCAGAGAATAACAGGTGCAGTCATAAGCAATATCGCCTTTATGGTGAAAATAAACTGACTGGATAAGAACTCACAGGTTTGATGGGCAAGCCGAGAGGGCTAAGACCTCCTGTCATTGGTGCGGGCAGTCGCGACCTCGGATGATGATATCTGCATTTCATCTTGTATTTGCAGAAACTACTTCTTACAAAATGCTGACATTCAGGTTGGCCAGGTCTCTCTGGATATTCGTCAATAGGCACTTGCTGATTCCTTGGCATATCTGCTTCCTTGTGCATCGGATGATTCATATGAGCTAGAAAATGCTGAAAAGGGACACCAGGAGGATAATTCGGATTTAAAGGAACCTGAAAACAATATTCGTATATCAAATATAGTTATTAAAGAGAAGGCACCAATGTAAAGCAGTGAGAATTAGGTAGCAGGAGTTACAGAACGCATCACTTTTCTCTACTGAAAATTTCAACATGACTTAATTAATATAAATCAGGCTGCACTCCTTTGACTACATGTAAAATTTTTAGTCGAACTGGAGAAACCATATCCAGAGTGGATAAAATACTATAGAAAATAAACCACTCAGGAGTTCATTTTGGTCAAAACCACCAGTGTACACATTCATCATCCAAATTCTCGTATTTGCTTTCTTAATTGTAAAGGAAAACATGATGTTTTCTAACTTACACATGATTGCTTTTATAGTTCCTGACAAACAGTAAAATGGTATGAGTTGCAGTTGCAACAGGAATGAATAGACACAACAACTACAAACAGTGACATAACAGCAGAATAAACCAACTTGAGGACAACAATTACTAATATCATCCAGATGTATTCACTGTGACAGCTGAAGTGAAAGATATATGTAATACAAGTTTATTTACCTGATGATACCCACTCCACTCAGGAGATGGATACATTCCTTGCAGTGGAATCATTCCTGCACTGTATGATTGTGCTGGAGCTAAAAAAGGAACATGCTGCCCATTCATGGCTCTCTGGTCGGACCATATTGGAACACTTGTCTGAGAGGATCCTTGGAAATTTTGCTGTGGAGTATCAGCATTCTCATGTTCTAACACTGGTTCTTTTGAAGACACATTAGTAGGGTCTGGATGGTGAAACTTGCAGTTAGTTGAATATTTGCAGCTCCCAGTGCGCATATAGTATGGGCACTCCTTTTTCCCCTTCATGATTAAAATAACCAGGTTCACATTTAAATATCACAAGAAGAAATATGACACACTAAGTAATGAAAAGATACTTCGGCATAAGAATTAAGATATGCCTGCCAATACCATGGGAAAATATCAGGTACACACCAGTTACTCATAAATTCTAACTTGAAAACAAAACTGTGTCGGATGCACGAACTAGTGTATGTTATTCTTTACTTTATATTTCGTTTTGTAAATTTGCCATTTGCCAGAATTTTAGGCCTTCCAAAATAGGTTGAGTCTCAACTTTAACTTCTGTACAAGGGTAAGCTAAGTCAAGAAGTAAATTCAAATTCGTTAGAGAATTTGATGCTAATTTGGTGCCTGAATTGATGATCAGATGATCTTTGCATGATTGCAGCTATTTGGTAATTTGCAAAACCAGGGTAACTGAGCAAAACTAAAACGGATGATGATATAATCAGCATAATAACTAAGAAAGACTTACTGGGCGCAGTGGAAGATCTAGAAAGTTCAGATCAACTTTTTCAGCCTCTGCCTTCCCTTCTTTTCCCTCGCGATGAAGGTATTTGCAAGCTTTCCCGAATTTGCACCCTCCTGGTGTTGAATAATACTGCAAGATACATTATGTTATAATAGGACAGATAGGATAAAAATATCATTATCATGAAATATCCAATTCCTACCTAATACCTTAAATTTTACAAAAGATATCTGCGCATAACTTTGTGCTGTGTGTTATTATCTACTCCCTCCTTCCCCGTTTATAAGGCACACACGCATATCAAGATTCAAACATTTATATCTTTGACCAATAATTTAACTATTAATTTTTAATTTTTATAATGTAAATTTTATATGATTGGATTCGTCATTAAATATAGTTTACAATGATTATAAATTTATAATCATAAATGATATAATATATGACAAATAAATGGTCAAAGTATCATTTGGAAGACCGTGCCATGTTCCACCGTGCCTTATAAACGAGGAAGGAGGGAGTAATTATGATTATCAGAAGAAACTAGGTTGCAACAGAAAAATAGGCACACTCTTCATTTGGTTGATTATTCAAGCATGTATTAATTCGTGTTGATGTATCGTAATTCATGCACCTAACCAGTGATGTCGCTATGCTCTTCCCAAAATTATTATTCTGAGACTTTTGGCATTCTTATGCTGCAGGAAATTAAGTTCGAACCATATGTGATGTGTGAACGTATTGACAAGAAACTTACTTTCCATTCTAGCCAGGTTTACAAACGATTCACCTTTTTAGATTTACTCAACTGCAGAAGGCGCTGCATTAAGGCCAACACAGCTGCAACTAATTTACCAAACAAGCTAAATCAGCCTTAGAGCAAGAGTTGTTGTTTTTTTTTATCTTTTCGCGAAGCATGTGCAATGAGGTGGCATACGCACCCACCGCTTGAGACAGCAGAGAGAGTGGAGACACTGGAATGTGGTGCCATTTCACTATGGCAGCTCATTTCACACTTGGTTTACAGCTCATGGTCAAATCCATATCGCCATGTCTAGCTATCTCCATGTGGTGCGAAGCCGTGTTCATGGAGGAGGCGGTGTGAAGCCGATGACCATAGCGATGTAATGTCGCCGTGTTGGTGTGAAGCCAATGATGATAGCAGTGTGAAGCTGCTCTATCGTATATTATTATTATTATTATTATTATTATTATTATTATTATTATTATTATTATTATTATTATTATTATAGTCTAGTAGATTTTCCTACTATATCAGGTCGGCAGACCATTGCTTAGTAAGTTTTTACAGCTGTCTAGTAGCTAGCTCAAGCAGTCAATTTTGATTTGTCTAGCTGCTGCTGAGGCATAGTCGGTTGTAGCAAATCGACCTACACTGTATTATAAATAGCACCTCGTGTGCACCAAATCAAGTAAGCTTGTGCCTCAGAAAATATACTAATGTTAGCTTCCTTCACCTCTGTTCTGCTCTGCTCTACTTGCTGCACCTCCAACATTTCTCAATCCCCTCTAATTGTAGGAAACGATTCACTCAATTCCTCTCTTAGCTCTTTCCTATCTTGAATCACACAAGCATATGAGAGAACACACTCAAAACTATATAGATATATCACATATCTATTACAACTTCATATATACATGAAGTGGGTGCATATCCTTATAAAAGGACTAGCAAACCGTCATCCACATACATCATAACTCATATACTGTTGTCAACAGCTAGCTACTAGCAACTAAATGAGTATTATTATCATGTTTTATTATGGAACTAAAAAATCAACTTAGGACACTAATGTTAAAAATAATACTCAAAAGTCAAAAAGCTCTCGGTGCAGGATAATCACAGTAAAGTCAATCAAAAGAATTATTAAAAAGTCGCAAACAAACCTTGCATTCCTCCTGTGCACTACCTTCTGAAATGTCCTCCTTTCTTTTATCTCTGGCACCCTTTGAAACATTAAAAGTCAGGGGGGAAAAGTAATCAGTACAAAAGAAAGGATAAAACATTAAATACAAATCATTCACAAGATTATCAACTTATGCAATCCTCCATGTGGATAGGTTTCAGATGATAGTGAGTGTATCTTATCATGTGTACATTAAACATATAACGTGCTCAAGGTTTTCAATTTGATGACTACTCGTCAATCACTGGCATGGCAAATTTGGAAGAAAAGGAACAAGAAGATTTTTGAACGAAGCCACCCTTCGTTTCAATCCTGGCAATCTAGTTTTGTGGAGGAAGCTACCTTGCAATTCAATAGGCTAGATACTACTAAACCTACAGAATTTCTGTCTCTCATTGACATGCATAGATAATCTTCTCTAGAAGGCCCCCTTGCTCTTCTATCTCCGTGGCTCCTGCTCTGTACAGATCCTTTGTTACGTGCTTTCTTTTGTATCTTTTGCTCTTTATTACTCCCTCCGTTCAACTTTATCTGTCATTCTACACCCATCCACTTTTATCAAATTAACTGTCATTCTCACTTCCCGAGACACCTCTCTCTTCCCAACACATCTCTATCTCTATCTCTCTCCTTCTCGTTTTCTACGCACCAACCTTTTTCACTTCTCCTTAATTCCCGTATGCTTCAACCATAAATCGTAAAGCCACTGTGTGGACAGTGGATGACGCCAAAGAGTGTCAATGTAATAGTTCCTAACGTTCTGCTTTTGTCTCATCAAACTTCTTGAAATATGATCCTTTTTCAGGCTCTGCAGCAATCTGTCACATAAGACGTGATTTTAAACACCAAATACAGTTATCTCTATTAAGAAATCTCAACCTTCAGATCACATGATTATGTCCACAAAATAACCTTTTCAAGTTATTCTCATCTAACTATTTCAACATCATATACACTGTAATAATGCTGATACCAAACCTCTGTGAGAATAAGGCAGCTTATCATAATATACTGAAAGGCAATGCTGACCTCGTATGATGCCTTCCTATGATTTTCTGAGTAATATACACTCCCCTTGTCATCAAAACCCTGCAGAAAATTAGAAAACTAGATATTAGCATCTTACAAACTATGGAAAGTAAAAGAATACTTATGAAACTGTACAACAAATATCTAATCCAAAGAATGAAGAGTAAAGCTGTTTGATTCGTGAGAAAGTGGCCACACATATGATGTGTCGCATCTTTTAAGAGAACTTGGACTTTGGAGACATGCCTTTCCAGTTGCTTCAGAGCTAGTCAAATTCCAATAGCATAAATTGTTTCTGTCAGAAGCATAAAGAATGGAGGAGCCACTCTCCTCACTCCTTGAGGAGCCCCTCTCCCCTTTTCATTTGCTATTCAACCTGTTAAGAGTATAATGATAATATCCTAGTATCTAGGGTTTGGGGGTCTCGTCTTGTACTATGGGCATGTACAAAGGTCTAGACAGCTGCTGTCTGTTTGTCATATATAAACAGCTAAACAGACAGCTCATACAACGGATTGTCTGTTTAGCTGTCTGCTAGTTATTTAATGCACTGTTGGACACATGAATCATGATGATCTAGTGCATAATTTGATTTTTGTAGTCATTGTGTTGCGTATATGGAGAATACAAAGAATGCATTCCCCTCCGGCCAAATTCGCCAAACTATAAGCATGAACAGCGAATACATGCCCTTTCTTCGTTCCTTGTGCTGGAACCTCCCCGACTGGAAGCTACGCGCGGAGGAGCTTGCCCCTGCTCGCTGGTCCGCGTCCGCTCTGCTTGCCGATGCGCACCCGCCCTGCTAGCCGGTTTGCGCCGCCGGGGCTGGCCTGGACTCGGCGATGCAGCAGCAGCGATGCTGCCACCTGGCATCGACCTGGATGGCCGCGCGCACCTGGCGCTGGACCGGCCAGCGCGCGCGAGCATGGGGCGCAGTTGGCCGGTGGGCTCGCGACCAGGCGTGGGCGTGGCCGCCGCAGGGTCGGCTATGGTGCGGCGAGCCCGGGACAGGACCGGCCAGGCCGGCGGCGCGAATCGGGTTGAGAGGGCGTGGCCACGGATGGCAAGTGCCGGGCGGGACCGGCCGTGGCGGCTGCTGGCCGGGAGTCATGCGGGGTAGCTGCTCCTCCGTGGCATCCTCTGCACGAGAGGCGAGAGATTTGGGTTGCTCTTTTGCGTCCTCTGCTGGACGACCGTGGCCGGGATGGCGTCGGCCGCAGCCGGCGAGCGGAGGCGCGGCGGGGGCTTCCGGGGCAACGGCGAGAAGGTCGAGGGCGGCGGCGACGGCGTCGGCCACGGCCGGCGAGCGACGGCTCGGCCCGAGATTCTGGTGCGGCGGCGAGGACTAGCGCGGCCGCGACGGCGGCGGCAGCGGCCGGTGAGCGGGGGCGCAGGCGCGGGCTTCCGGGGCGGCGGCGAGGAGGACGAGCGCAGGCGCGACGGCGGCGGCCGCGAACAGCGAGCGGCGGCGCGGCGAGGCGGCTGAGCGCTCGATTTGGCGCTAAAATGGATTCCGTGTGCGCGCTCCCGCCCGCGCATAGGATCCTTGCGGCCGGCGACAACTCGGCTCCGGTCCTGCAGCGGTTGCTCGAAGCTGTCGACTTGCGTCGGAGCACGCGCCTCCGCAGTCGACGAAGGAGGCGACGGCACCTTTCTCTCTCTTCATTCAATCAGCTGACAGAAGACGCATTTTGTTTGGTTCGATGCAAGGCGACGGCACCTGCTGAACGTTGTACATGCCCTATATATATATATGTTGACCTTTGGGCCTCTATCAATACCTCGCTGTTTTTCCCCATATTTGCCTGAAAAGATACTAACTTGACAGTAGCACTACTGATCTCCAGCGAAGTAGTCGTATAAGAAGGATGCAGATAAATCAGAAAATGGATGATATAATCTTTGAGTTTTGTTACAATGATTGTAAAGTACTTTCAGGTACTTTTGCCTTGAAATTTTTTCTAGCCATTCATCAATAGAAGGTATTTAAAAAATTAAATTAAATTAGTATTCGATCCCACTTTTTAGTACTTGATCCCACATTTTTGTACCACCAGGTATTTTAGTGTAGGTACTTTCTACCTTAACGACCGTACGATTCTATCAGATGGACGGCTCTTATTTTTTTCAATCATTGTAAAAATTATCTTACTTGTTTTCCTTTTCTGAAAGAAAGATAAGTCCTAACTTTAACACACAGAAATTAATTCATGTAATACCAATGAGAAATACTCACATAATACCAATGAGAACTACTCACACAAGTATTATAAACTACTTGTCTACTTGCCACGGCATGTATTTCTGAACTACATCACTCACTCGCTGTATGAAGAACAAAGGTTGACATAAGAAACGGAGGCAGATGACTTACCCTGGGATCCTTCGGATTTCTCCTGAGAGCCTCAGTGTAATGTTTTATTGCTTCTGGGTATTTTTGCTCCTTGAAAAACTCAGTACCTAAAAATCATAAGATAAGTTAGTAAATCATGGCCATCACCATTGAACACGGCCATAAGTCCAAAACCTCTTAAAATAAAAATGCGCAGTGGAAAAACACCAGCAGGAACATGTCAGAACATAATCATGCATGGGGCGACTAGATATGACTACAATGCTTCTCATACCTTTCTCTCTCTCCTCCTCTGCCCACTTTGGGTCATAGTACTCTTGTTGCAACAACTCTTTCTTTGCCCTCTCAGCCTCATTCAACTTTTTAAGAGTGCCTGGGTTCCGATGCTCTCTTAGAGCCTTCTGGAAGGTCTCAATGGCGACATCATAGTCCTTAGAGCACTTGGCGTGTTTGGCTAAAGCAGTTCCTTTCCTTGTCAATGCCCTTGAGATCACCTTGAAGTCAGCCCGGAGTTCTCTTCCCCTCTCCACAGCCTTATCGCAGTCCTTAATGCATTCATCGTACTGGAGACAGAAAAGGTTCTATTACAATCCAACTAACAGGATGTAACATATTTTACCAGGAAATTTCGGTTACCGAACTGAGAGATGATTTGAGCCACCATACCAAATATGGTAATAAGTTTAATGCACTAGTAACACAGCTAAATCATGGCAGCAGCTCCAATTGGACCAAAAGGCATAATAATGCAAGTGTTCCCCAATTAAATACTTTCACAACCTTCTGTATGAGACCTTTTGATAGAAGACACTTCAACGTTCAGCAATTAGCATGAGAATCAAGTAATTAATCCCTCAAAGGCCATATTTGATAGTTATCAGGTAACACAATAAATTCCTCGGGAGCCCAAACTACTAGCATACTACTGATTCTCGCTTTGCAGAAGCCAAGGAAATGAACTCACTGAACTAAAATCATAAAATGAATTAACAATGCAGGAAATCAGTGAAAGAAGAGCCTCACCTTTCCCATCTCAAAGTCGACCGCTGCGCAGTTAGTAAGATAGGAGATATCCTCGTCATCAAGTTCCATGGCTTTCATGTAATGCTGGATCGCCGTCTCACAGTCCTTCTTGTAAGCTGCGTTCCCTGCCTCCTGTGCAGCTGCTTTCATCTCCTTCCGCTCCTTCTTGGCGTCCTCGAGCCCGACATTGAGGCCCTCGTTATCGGGCTCAAGCGCGAGGCCCTTCGCGTAGGCAGCGACAGCGATGGTGGCGTCGCCGAGTCCGAGGTGCGCCGCGCCGAGCCGGGAGTAGCCCTCGGCCCAGTCGGGCCTGAGCTCGACGGTCTTCTGCGCGTCGGCGAGCGCGTCGGCATAGCGGTGGAGTGAGGCGCGCGCCGCCGAGCGGTTGGAGTAGAGGATGTGGTTATTGGGTGCTAGCGCGATGGCGACCGTTAACGCCGCCTCCTCGAAGCATCCGGCCAAGAACGCCGCATTACCCTTCCCCTTCCTCTCGTCGGCCATGGCGGCAGCCCGATCCGGATCGGACTCCGGAAGGGTCTTGAAGGATTGGCAGCGGCTGAGGAGGGTGTGGAAAAGTCTGAGGGGTTAGATGCGGATTAAGCCGGAAACCAGCTGCGATTTTATGTGACTTTTTGGATGGTGTCCACAGCTTGCCACACCAAAGGTTAGGCGTGCCACACCATCCTAGGCCAGTGTTTGTTTTGCAACTCCAACAGGCTAGGTAAAATGGATTCCAAATTGCCTGATTTTAGCTAGTCTGTAAAATAAAACGCCCCCAAAAAAACTGGAATAAACCAACAGATTCTCTAAACAATTTTCAACCTCTATATTCAAACCTGCCACATCATCACTGCCCCCCCCCCCCCCCCCCCCCCTTTTCTTTTCCTCCTGCCACGATGCTCCTTTCTTTTTTCTCCTCCCACGATCGCTCCTGCCGCAATCGATGTCGACCTGGGTTGCATCTGCGAATAAGCCCTGCGGCAACCGGCCACCCAAGCCAGTGGGAGGAACAACCCGATGGTGCAGTGATGATGTGGCAGGTTGCAAAATAGATGTGGTCACTCAAATTTCTATACAGCTTCTCGGGGAAACCTCACGGTAGCACAAACTTTCCTTCTAGTCCCTCAATCTCTTCCCATTTTTCCTCCTTCTTTTCCAGCAAAAAAAGGACTAATAATTAACAGCAGTTGTACATCCTACCATTGTAGCATGAATCATCCCTAATCCTAATCTCTTATTGTTTCCTTGTGGGTATATTTCATTTCCTTAATCTCGTTTTCTTTTCTTAAGCCTAATCCCAGTCCTAGTACAAATTGATCATTTGGGATTGCCTCGTGCTGCTCGACCATTGAAGGTGCTAGCTTCTTGTTGGATCGGAGCTATCTAAAACAATAGAAGCCACTACTAATCAACCTTTGTGTGCCTATAGTTTCTTCTTGAAATTTAGAGCCCTTTTAATTTTGTTCTTTCTGTATTTGCGCATCTATATTTTAAGTCATGTACTGTGGAAGTTGGATAGAAAATATGACTTGTTATGCAATCATAGAACGAAAAACAGGAATACAACAACTGACTCGATTTTAGAAATGTGTTCAAACAAGCAATATGTTATATGTGTAAGTATACCTAGTGATTATGCAATAATTTATACTATAGAAATTATTATATTACTACTTCGTAATTAGATGTAGGGTCTAAATTATAATTTAGCACAGGGCCCACATATTTTGCGGGACGGCCTGCAAGCTGCTGTCACCGCCCGAGAAGGAAAATAGCACGAACTCATGAAGTATACGCACCGGATTGATCTACACTCCTCGGCGTCTCCGCAGTTCTCGCCTGTGGTGGACTGCAGCTTCTTCCCCGGACCCCCGGAGCCATCACTCCGCCTTGCCTCGTCGCTCACCATACGAGAGCCACCTTGTCCCATGGCTCAATCGAGTAGAGAGGAGAGAAGAAGAACTAAAAGGTAGGCTGGAGGAGGCAACAATCCAAAGCAGCGCATTCGTCAGGCATCACGGAGCAGAGAGATCGAGGCAGCGATTTGCTTCCATGGAACAAGAACAGGGGACTTATTCGGTGGAATTGGGAAAGTGAGAGGGGGAAGACATGAGGACGAGATAGATCAATGGACACCGCTTGCTGTTTTGGGCTCTTGGACCTGTGGCTGGGCCGGCCGAACCAATGAGACACCAATTTCCTATGGATTTTTTTTCCTTCTATTAGTGCTATTTTTTCTCTTAAAGATTAAAGATGTTACAATTCATTATAATATATAAATCGTCATTTATTAGACATGAAGTATTGGAGATACACATGCTTGGTGGTAATCTCACCTCCTCATTGACTCAAGGTGATCATATTCAAGCTTGGCTACAAACCAAACAATTGCTATATATTTTTACTAAATTTGTGGCAAGTGTTGTGCTAGTAACCAAACGGTTGCCACACTCGATTTGCCACAATTCACCTAAGGCTGACCTCAGCAGCATGTGCCGGAGCCATCCAGAGGCTGATGTGGCGGGCGGGCGGGCGCGTGCGGCGCGATCGGGGCCGGGCCACGTCTGCGGGCGGGCGCGTGCGGCGACGGCTGCGGGGCTACTGCTGAGGTCAGTCTAAGGTTAGTCTAGTAACCAAACAGCTCCATTTTTGTCACAGGTTAGTCATGCCACGACTGCAGCTTGTGCCTAACCTTAAGTGTGGCAATGTGCGGCTACTAACCAAACATGCCCTATAAAAAAGAGCAAATTGCAAAACTTGTAATTACTTTGAACCTTTAATTGGAATTGGAATTAGAATAAGTCTACTTCACCCCCAACTATTGCCAAGGGACTACTTAACACCCAATCTAGCGCGTGCATGCTGCTAGGTCATGGTTTTAAATAGCGGGCTATGGTAAATAGCGGAATATTTTTTCTCGGGAAAAAGTCTACATAACCCCCTCATCTATCTATCGGCAGTTGAATACTTAACACCCCAACTTATAAAACCAGATATTTCTACACCCCAAACTTTTCAAAACTGGACAAATAACACCTCAAACAGTTTTGGATAGTGGTTTTGTCTTTTTTCTTTTTTATTTATTTTGAATGAATCATCGAAAAATCATAATAAATCACAAAAAATTCATAAAATAGAAAATCAAATTTTGTTGGACTCCACATTATCAGAAGTACACAGTGATCATATAATATAGTATTTTTAATACAATTTTTTGTTTTAGATTTTTTATCTATTCTTTTCTATAATTAATTAGAATAATTCATAACTGCAGTTTCTATTGTTCGATTGTGGTGAAATTTTTATGGTGACCTAATTATTGTATGCTTGAACTGTAGTAAAAATTTCATACTCATTGGATCATATATTACACAGTTATAGATTTATTTGTGGTTTATGCTTATAAATTTATAACTATGTAATACATGATCCAATGAGTATAAAATTTTTACTACAATTCAAGCATACAATAATTAGGTCACAATAAAAATTTCACCACATTTGAAATAAATAAAAAGGATAAAAGACAAAACCACTATCCAAAACCGCTTGAGGGGGTTATTTGTCCGGTTTTGGAAAGGTTGGGGTGTAGAATATCTGGTTTTTATAGGTTGGGGTGTTAAATAGTCAACTGCCGATAGATGAGGGGGTTATTTAGACTTTTTCCTTTTTTTTCTCGAGGCTAAGAGACTACAGTGGAGGCTATAGCAGACTACGGCAAATAGTGGTTTACTAGTAAACCATGAAAATACAAATAATAGATGCACAAAAATATAGTAATTAGCGAATTTCATAAACATAAATATATTTCTAGGGCTACGGGACGTTACTTAAATTAATAATACAACAAAATTCGTACAATCAAATATTCAGTTGTTCAAAATTCATACAAAATATCTAGGTAGCTTCCTTCACTCATGGCGTGTCCCGCTTGTTGACGCGAAACGATCACACACCAAGTCCGAGAGCCCCGTACGCCAAGCTCGGGCTACACTTGATTCAAACCAAGGCGTGCCAGTCAATTTGACCTGTAAATTGATCAGGAAATAGTAAACCATCAAATTCAAGAGTGTATCGGCTGGATTTCCGAATCACCCTTACGCAGCGTATCGGCAAGGCTCTGCCGATACAGAAAACGACAGTAGATCGAGTATAAAGATCGTGTATTAAAAGCGATATGTAGGGAATTGGCAATAAGCTGCCGATACCGATATGCAACTAGACTGCCAGATCTAGAGCCGACACGTGCCAAGATAATGATGTGCAAACCCACAAATGTATGGATCTGAACAAGACTAAGCTTACAACCGATCTAACCAGCTTTACAAGGTTTATCGTGACAACCAGATAGCTTACAGCTGATCAAACAGATTGCTAAACCAGATAAATTGTGAATAGATCTAAACGAAAAAACTGCAATGCGCCCGAGATAAAAATTTAGATAAATTCGATAACTTTTAAATAGATCTGAACGAAGCCACAGCGATGCACCCGGAAGCTAAAGCTCAGATTTACTCGGTAAACGAAAACTTACCAGCAAACCAAGTCGCTCGAATGTGAGGCGTCCTTGATCAGCTTGAAAGAACTCGCGAAAAAGAAAAAGGCGAAGCCGCCGACAGAAAAGTAAATTGCAAAAAGAGTAAATTTGTGTTTGTTGGATGTGTATCAATCTTTTACAATAGCCGGGGGCTCATATTTATACCTCATGCTAACATAGTCCTAGCCGATCACGGCAAAGCACGATTCTATTTTGAAAAATAAAACTAATTCTAAAACAAGATAACTCCTGCCAAACCGAAGCCAAAATATCTGGTCTATTCCACCTCCCTCGGTCAATAGGATTTCCACCGGTGACGCACGATCACCCTTCCAAATCCACCGTTCGCGATATACAAACCCTTTTCTCCTTTGCAACACTCTTCCTTGACACGTGTCAAAATCCGGTGTCAACACATGCCCCCCAATTTCGGAGTAAAATGTCATTTTTACTTTGAAATTAATCCTTGTCATGATTATGCTGCCGAACGGTCTTCTCATCACTGCTGTCTTGCTTCCCGTGCGGGTGGCATATCGCACCAGTGCATAGCAACCGATTCGTCTACCTCACTTTGGGCTATAAATAACCCCATCGGCACTGTAGTTTCTCCATTGGCTAAAGCTTCCTTTGCTTTCTTCTTCTTCCTCTAGCCAAAAACCCCAGTCTCTCTTTCCTTCCACGAGCACATGGTGAGAAACAAGCGCACCAGCGAGGGTTCCTCCGGTGTTCCTCCGCCGCTCCGTCCCTGTCACGGGTAAGGCACTTCCTTTCCCCACCAATGCTGCATCCCAGATCTGCATCTGACTAGTTCTTGATCTCTGCAGGGACGCCGACATTGATCTCCCGACCAACTTCTAGGCCCTGGACAAGGGCACCCAAACGGTCATCCACGACCTCCTCTGCCAGCGGGACGAGGCCCGCCGTGAGCTCGACCGGGCACAGACAGATCAGGTCATCATCCGTGGCCAGCTCTCCAAAGCCGACACCAAAGTTGCCAGTAAGTTTCTTTGGCTATGTCTTCTCCTATGATCATCCTTGGCTTCTTGCTCTAACCTCTTCTTCTCTCTAGAGCTGGAGTCGCAGGTCCAGACCCTCCTGGACGCTTCCCGAGTCGCCATAGACTCGGTGAATGCGCAGGGGGGGCACCGTCGCCGTGCGCATGCGGAACATCCCGGCCTGCGTCAAGGAGGTCGCCCGCTACGGAGCTCACGAGGGCGCCCCCAGGGCCATCGCCGTGGTGTCCACCATGTCCGGGGCGGACTTTTGGCAGTGGGAGCCGGTCTTCCCCATGTGGGGCGCGGAGCAGGAGGATTTCGAGGAGCTTGTCGACGATCTCTACTTCCCTGCCGATGCCATCGTTGGCGACGTTAGCCTGGATGGGGTCGTCGGCAACCTCTTTGGCGAGGAGTCAGACTAGGTTGTAGCTTGTAACAGCCTATCTGGCTCTTTGTAAATATAATCAATGGATGGGCCTCCTCCCCCTTCGCCTTTGTGCCTGTGTTGTTCTGATTTTTTCCTTTAGTTTTCCTCACATTGATCTTCGACTGCCAAACCAATGCATCTTAATAGATTAAGATAAACTTAACCGCAAAGAAACTTTCCAACCCTAAGAAAACACCATGCAATATTGATCCAAATCCAAATTCACGTGTATGGAGTGTATTTTTTTGATCTAAGGGCAATACGTGTCATATCGGCCATGAAAGCACCTGAACGTGTTCTTATTATGATCAAGCCTTTCTTTCTAAAGGCGATACTTTTATGTATTGGCTATGTTTAAACCCAACCGATCTTTGGTGCAATTGGCTATGCATCTACCCACACACTTGGGTAATATTTCTTCAGATATTTTCCATTAAACGCACTGAAAAATTCTTCCCCTTCCAATGTCTCCAAAATATACGCATTTCCAGGAACACATATGCTAGTTTTATATGGCCCTTCCCATGTTGGGGGCTACTTGCCGAATTTAGGATCCTTAGTTCCTATCAACAGAACCAGTTTCCACACTAAGTCCCCCTGGTCAAAAGTTTTGGCTTTGACTTTCTTATCATACCATCGGCCCACTCGAGCTTTATTAACTTCAATATTTATGAGAGCATTCAGCCTATGTCCAGCCAAATCTTCCAATTCGTCTTTCATCAATGCAGCATAACCATTGGCTGTTAACTGATCCTGAAACGTAACCCGTCTGGAACTAATCCTAGTTTCCCAAGGAAGAACAACCTCATTCCGTATACCAACTGATATGGGGATACTTTGGTAGCTCCATGACAAGACATTCTATAGGCCCATAAAGCTTTGTTAAGAGTGGTGTGCCACTTCTTTGGCTGCTCATCAATCTTTCTCTTAATCAATTTAATAATCCCTTTATTGGAAGCTTCTGCCTGATCATTGGCTTGGGCATTATACAGAGAAGAATTCAACAGTTTATTTCCCATACTTGCGGCAAATTCTCCAAACTCTTCAGAAATAAACATACTACCTTGATCGGTCGTAATAGTCTGTGGAGTACCAAACCGATAGATAATATGCTCCTTCATGAACTCAATCATCTCTTTGGATGTCACGGTTTTCAGAGGAATTGCTTCAACCCACTTGGTGAAATAATCTGTTGCCACCAGTATGAAGTTATGATTCTTGCTGGATGGTGGATAAATCTGTCCAATCAAATTAATTCCCCATTCTCTAAATGGTCACAGCTTAATAATGGGATTCATAGCCGATGCCGGTGCTCTCTGCACAATACCAAATTTCTGATGCTCTTGACACCCTTTATAATAAGTGAAGCAATCTTCCAACATGGTTGGCCAAAAGTATCCATTTCTCCTAATCATCCATTTCATCTTATATGCCGATTGATGCGAGCCACAGACACCTTCATGTATTTCTCCCATCAAGACTTTAGCCTCTTCCTTGTCAAGGCATCTAAGCAAAACACCATTAATCGTCCGGTAATACAATTCTCCCTCAAACAACACATACTTAGTCGCTTGAAACCTGATTCTCCGGCTTACTTTCTTGGAGGGATCTTCCAAATAATCAACGATCTCTTTCCTCCAATCATCAGCAGGTAATTCCAGAGCCATCACACCTTCCATCAGCCTATAACCAAAAGCATATTGTGCTAGCCGATTGGCATCACCATTATAAAACTTGGGAACATGCTCTATAGTTACCTTCTTGAATTCTTTCAGCAATCGGCAACATTCTTCATGATAAACCCGCAGAATATCATATTTACACTTATATATACCGATCAACTGATTGACCACCAGCATGGAATCTCCAAATATTTCTACTGCATCGGCCCCAATTTTTTGCAATAGCCGATTTCCTTTGAGCAAATCTTGGTACTCAGCCTAATTGTTAGTTGCAGTCGCTTCTATCAGAAAAGACATTTCAAATGTTGCCCCCCGAGGCGATACCAACACAATGCCAATTCTAGATCCAGCTCTACATGATGAACCATCAAAGAATAATATCCACGGAACTAGATCAACAACTCCCAATTCTGGCCCGTAATGCTGAACAACAAAATCTGCCATGACTTGCCCCTTGACCGCTTTAGCCGATTCGTATCTCAGATCAAACTTGGATAAGGCCAAAGTCCACTTTCCAATCCTCCCATTCAAAATCGGCAGTGAGAGCTTGTATTTGATCACATCATTTTTGCTCACCACAACACACTCAGTCGATAATAAATAATGTCTAAGTTTGGTACAAGAAAAGTATAAGCAAAGACATAACCTTTCAACAGGGGAGTACCTGGTTTTAGCATCCAAGAGTCTTCTGCTGACAAAGTATATCACACGTTCCTTTCCCTCGAACTCTTGAATAAGGGCCGATCCGATAGCATGCTCATCAGCCGATAAATACAACTTAAACGGCTTGTGCTTTTGTGGTGGAACCAACACAGGAGGCGATGTTAGATACTATTTGATTTCATCCAATGCCTTTTGCTGTGCTTCTCCCCATACAAATTTCTGATCGGCCTTCAACTTCAACAAAGAATTGAATGGCTGAATTTTACCGGATAGATTAGCAATAAACCTCCGAATAAAATTGATCTTGCCGATCAATGATTGAAGTTCAACCTTTGTTTCTGGAGCCACTACCTTGTTAATGGCTGTGATTGTTTTCTGACTAATCTCAATTCCTTTTTCATGAACCATAAACCCAAGGAATTGACCAGCCGACACACCAAATGCACACTTGTTAGGATTCGTAATCCATGCTTTCTAGTGCATTCCAAAGCTTTGCACAAGTCGGCTAAATATTCTTGATGCCCCTTGGACTTCACCACAACATCGTCAATGTAAATCTCCACAATCTTGTCGATGATCTCATGGAAAATATAATTCATGGCCCTCTGGTATGTTGCTCCGGCATTTTTCAATCCAAAGGTCATGACGATCCACTCGAACAAGCTAACATGCCCGGGCATCTGAATGCAATTTTATGAACATCCTCCTCAGCCATAAATATCTGATTGTATCAAGATTCCCATCCATAAAACTGATTATTTTATGCCCTGCAGCAGCATCTACCAACATATCGGCAACTGGCATTGGGTATCCATCCATCGGTGTAGCTTTGTTGAGATTTCTGAAGTCAATGCATACATGTAGCTTTCCATTTTTCTTGTACACAGGAACCACATTAGATATCCATTCAGCATATCTACACTGCCTGATAAACTTTGCTTCTATTAACCTCGTGATCTCGGCCTTTATATCTGGCAAAACTTTAGGATTGCGTCTCCTTGCACCTTGCTGAAACGGCCGATACCCAGGCTTAATAGGTAACTAATGCTCAACAATAGATCTATCCAAACCAGGCATCTCATAATACTCCCAAGCAAAACAATCCTTATATTCTTTTAACAGCTTCACTAGTTCTTGTTTATACTCAGGATCTAATTTGGCGCTTATGAACGTCGGCCTTTGTCTATCTCCATCTCCAATATCTACTTCTTCCAAAGCATCGGCCGACTTGAACCCGTGCCCCAGATTCCCTTCATCATCTAGGAACTCATCCATTAGGAACGGTTTGGGAAACCGACTGCTTGGATCGGTGGAAGCATGGTAATCATGTTAACAGGCGTAGCTGATGACTCTGGATCTTGCTTATCATCAACCTTTGGCTTAACACGCCAAACCTCTGACCTGACCCCTCTCTTGGGAGTCTCCTTCCTTTCCTCTTCCAGTGCCTCTGTCTGACGCAGCCTCTGAACTCGCCTTTTTTTGCGATCTGGTCAAACTCACTGGACACCATCGAGGCCGATCAATATTATCATGAACAGGCTCTCTTTCTGGATCCCTGCGATGTGGGTACTCATCTGAAACTCGTACATCAGCAGCCTGTTCAATTTGTTCATTGGCAGAAATCTTCCTTCCTGCAAGATCATGTAGCGTGATCCTGCCCCCAGCCGATCATGCACTGAAACCCTACCCCCCCAGCCGATCATGTATAGGGATGCGTCTGTCATCACCCCTCTCTCTGATGATCGGCCTATGAGGCCTCTAGTCGAATCGTGGCTTCTTGTGCGATTGGTCTTCACGGTAGAAACCGTTGCACTCTGGACAATTATCCACTGTCGGCAGAGTCAAGCCTTCCTCCCAACAGTACACAAAGAAAGGGCATCTCCAGTGCCCTTCATGGTGTCGTGCAGCTTCCTCTCTATACTGTCGCCTCTCCTGGTCACGCTGGAATTTGTTCAGCAACATTCGGGACGTGACCTTCTTCTTTGGCGCCACAGATTCTTCCTTTTCCTGCGGCTCCTTGCCTTTAGCTTCATTGGCCGTTATCTGAGCTTTGGGGTCAACAGCTCCAGACTCCTTGGCCGATTGTAATGTGAGCACCTTGGTCTGCAATGCATTCCTCTTCCCTCCAACGTCTACCATGTTAGTAGGAAATGGGTGCCATCGATCTTCATCGGCTTCTTGGGTGTCTCAAACTTGAGTTTGCCCTGCTCTATAGCCGATTGTATCTGCTGACGAAACACATTGCACTCATTTGTGTCATGAGATTTTACATTGTGCCACTTGCAGTACTTGATGTTCTTCAACTCCTGATCTATTGGGATCTTATGATATGGCTTCAGCTTAATCTGGCCTTCTGACAACAACAGATCGAAGATCTTGTCAGCCTTTCTAATATCGAACCCATACTTCTCGGGTTCGTTGTTGCCAAACGGGCATGAGATTGGCTTCTTGTTGTTCTGAAACTACTTAGCCAATCCCACCATCTGGTCATCATCAGAATCGGAGGAATATGAGAAATCAACAAAATTAACTTTCTTCCGAAAGTTGCTTCCCTTCTGCTCATACGGTTTGATCTCCCCCGTCATCCTATGGGCTATCTGACTGATGCTGTAGAACTCTTGGGAAGCGTACTTTTCCTTGACATGTGGCAAGAGTCCTTGAAAAGCAACTTCTGAAAGCTGCTGATTAGACAGAACTAGACTAAAGCACCGGTTCTTGACATCCCTGAACCTCTGAATGAAAGCAGCGACCGATTCATCATTCCTTTGCCTCAAGCTGGTCAAATCGGTTAACTTCATCTCATGTATGCCAGAGTAGAAGAATTGGTGGAACTGCTTCTCTAGATTGGCCCAGAATATTATGGAGTTGGCTGGTAATATTGTCAACCATGTAAAGGCCAATCCAAAGAGGGACATGGAGAACAGACGCACCTTCAACGCGTCGTTCTGTGCTACTTCTCCACATTGCATGATGAATCTGTTGATGTGTTCTACTGTGGAGACCTCCCCCTGTCCAGAAAACTTGGTGAAATCTGGAAGCTTGTACTTGTGGGGCAGCGGTAGTTGATCATAAGCAGCTGGATATGGAGTTCTGTACATCAAATTCTGTTGTTTTGGCCTAAAGCCAAACTAATCTCTCATCACCTCAGCAATCTTAGATGTCCAGTCAATCTGCTGACCAGCGGCCGATGCTGACTGTGACGCTGGTGAAGCCATTGGCAAGGCTGCCGATGCTAGCTGTGGACTAGGTGTGGCTATCGGCTGAGTAGCCGATACAGTTTGTGTGACATGCTGAGAGACCTGGTTAGATGGTGGCTGATAGAGAACCATCTCATTGCCATGATTAACCTGCGCCGACCTCTGATTAAACTATTGTTGTGCCACAGGAGGTGGGTTGGGCACATTCACATGACGTACGTAGCTGGTTGTAGGATCATGGAATATCCAAGTAACTCCGTTAGCATGAGGGAGTCTGGACACAAGAACCTCTGTAGGAGACTTGGGCTGTATCATCATCGCCAAATTCTGCTGTTGGGGTGTCGGCCCAAAAGCCGACACATTGCTTAGACTTGCTAACGATGGCGCTGACATGGTCGTAACCGACGGCTGTGGAGCCGGTGTGGCGTCTTGAGACTGGGTCGGCTGCGAAGCCGATGAGCTTGGCTGCCCTGCTGCAGATGACATCATGTATTCTGGGGGCATACCATAACCTGTAGCAGGATTCCATCCAATTGGGAACCCTGTCATGTAGCTTCCATGTGCATGTGTAGCCATTGGTGTAGAACTGGTATACACAAGAGCGAACTGAGACGACGCTGCTGTACTAATCGGCTATGTAGCCCCATTGTCTCCTTCTGCCTGAGCCTGAGGGTCAATCGGAGGCGTTTCAGTAGCTGATCCAGTAGGGGCGAAAACCATCTGACTAACCTGCTGATAGGCCGGTCCCACAAAGCCAAGCACTCCCCTATCTTGCAGCATCTTGAGCACAATATTGTGAACAAAATTAGCCATGATCGGAGCATGATTTATGAAAGCCTGCCAGATCATCTGATTCATCATATGCACCATCCTGTCCTCTTTCTGTGACTCATCATATGGTGGAAGAGTAGGAAAATCATACTTCTTGATTATCTCTCCACTCCTATTGGTACTGAAGGATAGAAGTCACCACTGCTCATAAGCGTCAGTGGCTGCCTTGAGTTCTGCTTTATGCTCCTCCTTCAACTTGTCCTTGTCGATCGGGATCTGATTGTTCGTCGAAACCTTGTCCTTCTCTTCAGACGTCATCTTGATGCTTCCTGTCCCACCGGGCGTGCCAAAAGATGTGTTGACGCAAAACGATCACACACTAAGCCCGAGAGCCCCGTACGCCAAGCTTGGACTGCACTTGATTCAAACCAAGGCGTGCCAGTCAATTTGACCTGTAAATTGATAAGGAAATAGCAAACCGTCAAATTCAAGAGTGTATCGGCTGGATTTTCGAATCACCCTTACGCAGCGTATCGGCAAGGCTCTGCCGATATAGAAAACGACAGCATATCGAGTATAAAGATCGTGTATTAAAAGCGATCTACAGGGAATCGGCAAGAAGCTGCATATACTGATATGCAACTAGACGGCTAGATCTAGAGCCGACACGTGCCAAGATAACGATGTGCAAATCACAAATGTATGGATCTGAACAAGGCTAAGCTTACAACCGATCTAACCAGCTTTACAAGGTTTATCGTGACAACCAGATAGCTTACAGCCGATCAAACAGATTGCTAAGCCGGATAAATTGTGAATAAATCTAAACGAGAAAACAGCAATGCTCCCGAGATCAAAGCTTAGATAAATTCGATAACTTTTGAATAGATCTGAACGAAACCACAGCGATGCACCCGGAAGCTAAAGCTCAGATTTACTCGGTAAACGAAAACTTACCAGCAAACCAAGTTGCTCGAATGTGAGGTGTCCTTGATCAGCTTGAAAGAACTCGCGAAAAAGAAAAAGGCGAAGCCGCCGACAGAAAAGTAGATTGCAAAAAGAGTAAATTTGTATTTGTTGGATGTGTATCAATCTTTTACAATAGCCGGGGGCTCATATTTATACTCCATGCTAACACAGTCTTAGCCGATCACGTCAAAGCACGATTCTATTCTGGAAAATAAAACTAATTGTAAAACAAGATAACTCCTACCAAACCGAAGCCAAAATATCTGGTCAACTCCACCTCCCTCGGTCAACAGGATTTCCACTGGTGACGCACGATCATCCTTCCAAATCCACCGTTCGCGCTACATAGACCCTTTTCTCCTTTGCAACACTCTTCCTTGACACGTGTCAAAATCTAGTGTCAACACCGCTCTGCTCTATTTTCTTTCGACCGACCAGTTTTGATGTCGTGGGTGGTGGTGGTACAGAGCCAACGTTCTTTATTTGATCTGGTTCGGGCCGATAGCGTGGCTGACGATGGCGGACCCAGAGCTGGTCCGCAAGATCCTGCTGACACATGATGATGCGTTCAATCGCTACGAGGTGCACCCCGTGGTCCGGCAGCTCGAGGGCGACCGATGGGCGCTCTACCGCCGCATCCTTGCTCCGGCCTTCTACCCCGACAACCTCAACGTAAACGCACGCCGCTCTGTCTCTGTTCTGTCTCCCTCTCCGGTCTCGACCTGAGGGCGCCGCTTGTCATGCCCGACCTGCTGCCGTGACCCCTCCTCCACTCTCGACGACCTCGCCGCCGCCGCTACCTGTTCTTCACGGGCTCAGGTAAGGTCGAATGTCACTTACATGCGGGGCCCGCTTGTCATCCTAATCCACCGTGGCAAAACCAGCCTCCAAAACCAGTTGGGGCATAAATTAGACGGTTTTGCAAAAGTTGGGGGATAGAATGGCCGGTTTTATAGTTTGGGATTAAATAGTTCATTAGCAATAGTTGGGGGAGGGGGAAGGGGAGTGTGAAGTAGACTTATTCCTTTGGAATTTGCCATTATGAAAGAACAAATTGCAAACTTACAATCAAAACTGAGCCCCGTGCGTTCAGTTTGCCACCAATTCCTTCTTACGTTTGCAATCCTTTAATTTTAGGATAAAAATAAATCACAAATAAAAAAGAAAAATAGCATTCAAGGGCAGGACCGAACTGCCCTTTCCCTGCCTTTCCTTGTGCCTCACTCTCTCCCTCTCCAGCTTTGTGGTTCCTCCACATTATTATACATAGTCACTACAAGCCAAACAGATCGGTCCATACTGCAAAGTCCTCCACATCAAATTGCATTCCCAAATGACTTTTATAGGATGCTCCACCTCAACAGTTCTTCTCTCCTTCTGACTCATGGAGAAGGTAGTCGACCACTATTGATCCTAGAAGTATTTGTATTTAGTTAACATGTCAAAGACTCTTGTTCTACAACAGTGTACTGATCTGGCTTGTGAGGTGTCGCGCTGGTTACTTGATTGAGACTCGATCTATGAAGCAAACGGTAGGTAGGGTTGTGGTGGTGGAGAACTGGCTCCACCGATAAAGGCGGGGCGACCTTACACTCTGTTTATTATGCGCCTAGATGATGGCTGGCATACATCTATCTATACTATAAGGATCCAAAACAATTGAAATTAACATGTATCTAGAAAAAACACACCTACCTCTCACGGTGTCCCCACCTGTCGGGAAGGAGGCCAATGAAAGTCTGGTGATGAGGGAAAAAATCACTCTTTCTGAAATGTTTCCTGTGTTTTGGCTTGTTTTTTTTTCCACCACGGATAAACCTATCCGCCCGCTGTACCCAGCCCCCTAATCCCGCCAGTAATCAATCCAAATCACCTCCTCCCTACAGCCGCGCGCCCGCTCCTCCCCGATCCACCGAAGCTACCCCCGTTTTCCCCTCCTTCTCCACCTCCCCCTCGCCTCCTCCCCACACCCACGCGGTCCCGGCTGCGCGCCTGCACCTCCCTCCTCCGCCGCCGTGCCCCCACGCCCCCCATTTTCCCCTCCTTCGCCTCCCTCTCGTCTCCACCATCCCCGCCGCCGCCTCCCCAATCCGCGCGGGGAGGGCGCGAGGCGGCCATGCACCATGCCCTAAGGACGGTGTGCCCCTCGCCTCCCCACTACGCGCCGCCAGGCCCGTCCTCGCCGCCTTGCACATCCGCGCGGAGCCTGTACAGCTGCTGCGTGGTCTAGGGTTCCAAGCAGATCACCGTCGCTCGACGTTGCTGCCTGAGTCCGGCGTCGGCTGCCCGCCCCACCATTGTGCCCGCACACCTGCCGTCTCCTGCAGCCGCCATTGGGCTCAGGCACGTTGGAGGTAGGCACCCTACCTCAGCCGGCCTCCAATCGATGTTTCTGCCTCCTTCTCGGCATGGATTCAGGGTACGGTTTCTCCAACTAGGAATCTGTGATTTGTTCTTTGCTATTTGCAGCAACGACTCATGGATTTATCTGATGCGGCTTATTCCAGTGAATAGGTCGGTTGTTCTGGGGAAATCGAACATCGTTCCGACGGATTTGGCTGCCGCCTCCGCCTCAACTTCTCACCACTACCAGATGATACCTATCTGGTACGAATTGGGGCTAGCAATTTTCTTTCTTTGTTTTTTGTCTGAAGCACAAAATATGATTGGAATTATGTGCTTAACATGCTCCATGTTTCTCTCTCACGGGGCAGATGGTTCTTGAAGGCGTGGTTTACATGGCTGTGCCGTTCTACAAGAGGGCCAGGAAGATCGAAGGTACGTTCAGCCCCATAGCACTGCGAGTTGAAGGATGCAGAATTGCATATGGTTACTAGGGCCTTGGGGGTGTAGTTCAGGATTGATTGCCAGTTTATATAGTTTATAGTATATCATGGATGATCAGATGAATCACAAATTGCTGACACATGTTCACATGATCAGAGAAGCCTGGGGACATCGGCCTCGCCGTCGCCCTTGCGAGGGCGGAGGAAGGAGAGGTCGCAGACGTGGAGGATGCTAGAGGCAACAGGCTCCTCGTGGTGGTGAATCTGGAGGTTAGGGAGGCGGCGCACGGAGAGATCGGAGTCAGGGACGACGATGGGGACGACGGTGGACCTAAACCCGGAACATCGATATTTTACCTGCAGTCCTGCTCGTGTAAAGGTGAGTGCAATGCTCTCTACCTGCTTGCTGTTTTGCTTCTGTGACTAGAACAAAGAGATTTTGAAATTTCCATATTAGATGATGTGCATGAAGAGGCACACGGTGTAGGTGAATGTCGACCCTGTGGCTTGTACAATGTGCATGCTCAAGGCGTTAGGTTGGCAAACTTATTGGGTATAAATCTGACGTGATCTGTTCACACCTCCATATAATACTATAGATGACAAAATGTCATTTTTTAAGCATTATGGGCATCATTTTCATGAATTTACAGAGCTTGGGTGTAATGCCCTGTTTCCACACATTTTTCAGTTATGTGGGCTCAAATCGTCTCATGACAATTTTCAACTTGCACCTGGTGATTATCATAAAAAAGTAAGATGCCTTTCCACAATTAAACTTGGAAGCAATGCGAGGTATTGTGATTTATTGACTAAACTGATGAGTGTTGTGATTTGATCCAACAAGGGTTGACTACAATGATGAAGGTGTTGTCTGTCTAAGCTTAGCTAATCCGTTTGGCACTCCTGTCTGAGATACTGAAGCCAAGAAACTATGGATGGCAAAGGTGCTTGCCTAGCTTAGTTGTGCTTGGCTGAACTTGTAGCATCATTTGGGGTTAGCTCATTGCATATTATTTTAATCTTATTTGTCAAGCTTTTACATGGTCTAATTTCTGAAAAAAATAATTCTATTTTATTTCCAGATGCTCTGGAAATCCTCTGGGCATAAAGTTCCAGATGCTCTGGAAGAATCTCAAGATCAAGTTGCAAGAACTTCTGATTATGCCATGTAAAATAAGTGCAAAATCGTTAAATTTGTCTTACTTTGTGGCATTTACATGCCCCCAGTTTTGCAACTATATAATAATTTAATGTTGCAGTTTTATTAGATTAATTTGTGCATTTATAGGACAAATAACTAACATGATACTAAGATTGAATAAAAAAATAAAAAGTTTCATATATGTAAGATGGAAATTTGTTCCCATCATTTCAGGCTATCTCTGTTGAAAGACATCTCAAGTCAGAACAAATCTCTGCTCCCACACACATAAGGAAAATGAAAACTCAATTGTCGGCACCCTTTTCAATCCAAACGTGTAGAGTACAATGGCAGTCCAGAGGTTAGTCTAAGAATAATAGATACCATCTTCCATGATGTGGTGTAGCAAGCTTCTTTGAAGGGCATGACATTTTAGTTGCTCCATTAAATCCTCAGCTTTTATGCTTTACTAAAGATTATGTATTTAGATCCACTGACAATTGGATTGTGAACTAAGCAGTGTGGTGTAGTAGATTGCATGCCGATAGGAGCCCCTTTAACCATGGTGACTAATAATTTAATGTTCCTTTAGGGTGCTCGCATTCTTTTGAAACAGATTTAATGTTTCAATTATCTTTGCTCATATATGTATAACCTTTGCAGTAACCTGTATTGTGTTTCAACTGATTTCCAATGTATTCAGGACCTGCTGGCAGGGTGCCCGGAAGGCGGAAGCAACGCACGCTCATCGACGATTTCATCCCCACCATTGAGGGCAAGAATGCCATATGCTACCCACATCCGAAGAGGCTTCCTGGTATGTAGTCCGGCCGCGATTTATTTACCAGATGATGCCTCTTGCTAGGAAAATTCAGCAATCAAACAATGATGCAAATAGTCAGGTGAAATTATACAGATAGAGATGGAGAAAATAACAAATAAGTGTCTCTTCATACGCGGTCCTTCTTATATGCATGTTAGTTGCATGCTTGAATTGCATGAGTGAGCAAATTCAATATGCAAATAAGTCGCAACATTTGCAAAAAAGTGCGGCTGCTTGATGCTAATCTATGTTCGAAAAAATTTATTATTTGGTCCTCTAAACTGTATATGAGACGTGTCATACAAATTGAGGACAATAGCTTCAGATTATTCTAAAATGCACAAATCCTATTGGTTAAGTATACCTGAACTTAATTCCTATTGCTATCTTTAAGGGATCAATTATGGTTATTGCTATCTGCATGTTTGGGCAACCTCGAGTGCTCTGAAAATAGTCATCAATCAGGCATCCTCCACTAGAATTGCTCACTGGATTAATTATAATTTTCAATCAGATGGACATCATTATAGAATCAATACTCTTTATTCTTAGAATTTAGTGTGCTATCATTTCAGGTTCACCTAGTTCAGTATTATAATTTCAGGTTCAGGAACAAAGGATTCTAATTGGTAACTTTTGTGGTGCGTTTGGCGACCTCCGGTCACCAAGAGTAATCAGTAAGTTTTGTCGTATATTTCATTTAAAGATACGGGGACTCCAATTAGTCCAACTCATGTAGATTTGTTTACAGTTCAAGGGGTTCATTGTCTCCTCTAAATGGTCATGGTATGGTCGTAAGATATTAAGAGTACAATCTGGTCTGGCACCATTGGTTGAAGAAGAAAATGTATTTACCACTTGGTGATGTGACAAACTCAACAGACCTCGTGTATGGTCTTGGTCATAAGAGATTAAGAGTAGAATCTGGTCTGGCACCATTGTTTGAAGAAGAAAGCGTATCTACCACATGTGTAGCAACTCAATTATTTTTTAGTGTACCACACCATTGGTTGATTATTCAACAAACCTCGGGTTTACAGTGTATTTTTCAGATAAATATATGCTTGAATTATTTTACTATTTGATCTAGTTGTAAACCTAGTTGGATAGACACTCCTTGTTTGTGATTACCCCACTGATGATACATAACCTAGGGTTATATTTATCACTAGACATGATACTCTGTTTATGCGATCACTAGAACATCTTTACTACTCTCCCAATGCAATTGTTTTCAAACAGGAAAATGTGTGAGCGTGTTGTTGGTATAAACATGGGTTGGGATTTTGGAAAAGTGTTAATCATGAACAACTAAGTGTTGGTGATTACCTTGAGATGGGGCGGATCAGGGTTCCTTGTGTGAGACGACTGGGAGTTTTTGGCTCGTGCCTTTGTAGCTGAGTAAGGAAGATCCAC
Source organism: Panicum virgatum (assembly GCF_016808335.1). NCBI lineage: Eukaryota > Viridiplantae > Streptophyta > Magnoliopsida > Poales > Poaceae > Panicum > Panicum virgatum. The sequence goes on from NC_053152.1 coordinate 50,407,821, forward strand.
CTTAGATGTAGCTTTGTCTCGTTTAAGGACCGAGTTGATGTGCCATCTTGCCTAACCCAATTTATTGTACAACCACTCGACCTTGTATGTGGCAAGGGCTTAGTCTAAATCCCACTAGCTAGTCTGTTAGTCGTCCGGAGGCAGGTGTACAGTGAGAGGCTAAGGAGCAGGCATAAGCAAGTGTAGGCTTATTAGTGGCTTGGTTGGAGACCTCGTTGGAAGGTTGTGAACTTCTTAGTTAGCTCTCGTAGACAGCTAAAATGATGATGCTATGGTGGATAATGACTTTGATGGATCCACGCTGGCACTAAGGAATTCATGTTGGGGTACCTTACTTGTGGGTAGAGTGTACACCTCTGCAGAGTTCAAAATCTATTCGAATAGCCATGCCCATGGTGTGTGGATGAGTTATGGCTTGGTCACTTTGACTAGTTTTGGGAATTATGTAAACTCCCTTTGTGTGAGTAAAACGTGTGTGGATTTTGGAAATGCCGGCAAGTGGTGCCGTTTGCTGCTGTGGATGGGGTATCCGGTAGCAATTAAAATTTGGATCCTTTGTGTAGGATCGCCCCACTCTTTCATACTTACTGTCACTATGGCAACCATTTGTTTTACGAAAACTGAAGTACTAGATAAACCTTGCATGTGTATAAAAACTGGCTTTATGCAAAATAAACCTAGCCTATCCCTTGATTTACCCTTATGCATGCATTCTTAAATCCCCCTCCGTAGGGCGGGGTTGGATTTGCTGAGTACGTTTATACTCACCCTTTGTTGCTATTACAAAGGAAGACCCGGACTTCGTCGCCAGTGAAGATTTCGAGTAGTACGTCGCATCTGCACCCAACTTGCCTATGGCGTTGGGCTAATAATGATGTTTTCACTGCCCGTAGCCTCGAGTGATATATGCGGATCTTACTATCCATAGCTAGCACTCTTGGTTTGTTGTGGTTGTTGCTATTTTAATTTGGTTTTGGATCACTTGGCCTTTACTGAAGGATTTGTATCGAGACTGAATTATCTGATGTAATAAATGTGTTCACTAGCCTTCTTGGGTCTGGTATTTGTATCATATTTAGTTCCTGTGCAAACAGGGATGTTTCACGTGTACCAATAATGTATAGTTGGGATGGTAAGGAGAGATCGTGCGGGCGGGGCGGAGGGGGGGGGGGGGAGCTCATGAGTTTGAAGAAGGGCATCATATGTGTGCACTTTTCACACGAAAAAAATGTGACTTTTGACTTTTGTTTGCAAATTTCAATTCTGGTGGCTATCCGTACCGACTCGCAATGGGGAGCTGGTATGTATGTGTATTAAGAGACAGCATGTATGAGTGTCTTTGTAGTAGTGATACTAGTGGGGGTAAAGGGGCTCTTTGTAGTACTGACAGCAGTGGGGGTAAAGGGGCTTGTTGAGAAATCGATTAGAAAACGCAAAAAGGAATTGCCCTGAATATTACTACTAGCTTGCAGTTGTATAAAAATGACTACAAGTTCATATCCATTCAGTAGTAATGTGTTGGTTATATGTGTTGGTTACAAGAATCCAAAACTTGTTATTTTCAGTTACTTTCTTATTATATATGTTACTTAAGTTCCTTTCTTATTTTATATGTTACTAAATGTGCTATAACGTAATGTAGATAGCAGACAGATGGAAATGTGAAAAAAATATATTTTTCCAAATAAAAGTGAGAATAATTCTTATAAGCTATTTGACTTGATTCCATAACACTGAAAAAAAAATCTAAATGAAAATTAGGGTAGGATTCAGTCCTTCCTAATTTACTTAATCTTACAAGCAACAGGGAAATAAAATTCCTCATTTTGTAGATAGAGATAACCAAAATGCAAAACAAACACTTTGAAAATAACCAAATCTATATCACAGAAATGAAGTGTACGTATGAGATGCCAGGAAACTATTTGATGCAAGGTAAGCACTACTTTAAAACTTATCTCAACACAACAAGTGCAAGGTATAAGTACTTATTTCATCAATGGGAGAAGCATTATTTGGTTTCTGATAACACGCACCTCTTGTTTTCCAAGAATTCTCGTAGTTTGTCAATGAGTTGTCTTTCATCCAATATTTCTACATTGAAATGCATGTGAAGATCGATTGATATATCCTTGAAAACCTTCTTTAAATCAGGATTGCGACCCACTGGAACAAAGGCCGTGCAATCGAATTTCCCCTTAAGTTTGTCATACACTGCTTTGGAAAGCGTTGTCTTGCCTAATCCTCCAAATCCAACAACAGAGACTATCCTTTGTTGAGTGGACATGTCATCTCCTTTTGTCAGCCTTGTGATTAGTTCTTCCCTTGCCTCGTCAATGCCAACAAGATCAGCCGTCTTAGTTTACAGAGATGTTATGCGAGGATCAACTGAGGTTTTGGCAGGTGTAATAGTATCGACCTTGTACCTATACAAGAAAACAATGAAAATTTTGAAACCAATACGGTAAGAGGAAAGTGCAGAAGAAGGAAGAAAATCAAATGCATTTATGTTTGAGAGATCCTAATCTGTCACGTCGCTCGGCCACTTCCTTGACACGCTCCTTGATGTCCTTGATATCTTGGCAAATCTCGTGTCGAGTCTTAGCCTTGGTGACAATATCCCTCATCTTCTTAAAAAACTTTTTGGAGCTCTTTCTGCTCGGGGGATCAGAGCCCTGAACGCGCACAAGGAAGGTGTCCACGATGTCCTCCATATCGTAGGACAGCTCCCAGGCATCATGGGCCCAGATCTTGACCAGCTCACCGACCTGCTCCGGCGGCAGCTCGCCGACACTGCGGAGGGCAAGCTTGAATGCTCTGGAGCTCTCTTGTGAGGAACTCGATGTTCTTCTTGGCTCCCTTCTGTAGGTTGTACTCATCTTGGAGCAGCTGACCGAGCTTCGGAAGCAGACTGCCCAGTGCTCCTGTCGCGAGCTCCATCACTCGTCGAGCAGGTTGGTTGATGATTGAGATTGTGCACAGCAAGCAGCAGGTGGTGCGGTCATGGAGGAGCTCCACAACTCTCGTCTTTATCAATGGAGCGAGGATAAGCTTTGTCAATTAATATCCAATCATGGATTAATTGAGCTTAAAAAATTCGTCTTGTCCTAATCAGTTAAATTGTGTAATTAGTTATTTTTTTAACTGTATTTAATACTCCATGCATGTTTCTAAAGATTCGATATGACGGGTACTGTAGAAATTTTTTTGGCAGCTAAACACCACCTCATGGGAACAATGAGAAGCACCAAGTCACGTATCACGTGCAGTCACGCTGCCGGCCTCGATCGTATACTCCGTTTTTTCATCTGCCTTGGGCCGTCAAACCCGGATCCTGCCTTCCACTCGTGCTGCGAAGTTATCAAATACTACTTGCTTACTGTTCTTGATATAAAAAATTTAAACTTTGCTAAGCTTTGTTTGGGTACGCATGCTGTAACAGTAGTTTAGTATGCACACCATCCTATATGCCAAAAAGAAAAGAGAGCATCTCTGACAAAGTGTAAACACACCCTGTCACCAGTTGGTACCATTCATACTTTATTCGCAACAATAACATAAACTAGCAAGGAGGCCTGCGCAAATAGCGTGAGTACCTAGCATCTTTTATGCTAACATTTGAGCTTTTTATTTTAAAATAAATATTTATATTTTTAGTATACATATAATTTTTAATTGTTGGCCAACTATGTAATTTTTTTATTTTTTAGTTATGGTACAGTGATAAATTATCCTTTGACTTTAAAAAGGTCTAGATGAGTGTCTACTGTATATAATAATAAGAATTTAGTTTTGAATTTGAATTGAAACATTAATAAGAATTGGATGCGACCTCTCAAGTCACATATCTAAATATCTCTTTTATTTTCTTTGTTCTCCAAGCTCCAATTTCTACATCCCCATACATACAGCTCCCCTTGTCTCATAGTTGCAGCACTTTTTCCTCACCAAGAATCGTGCACCATCACCAACAATTTTGTTGTTACGCTTGCAAAAAAACTCTCTTCTAGACACTTTACATTTGTAGTCTATACCTTCCCAATCACCGAATTGCAGCTCTATCAATTATCATTTGTTCTCTAATTTTTTAGTTCTCGAACAACCATTGATCACAATTCTACGCAGGAAGACATCACCGTCTCACTGCTTCTCATTATTATTAGTGGTAATCATCATACCTCAATGGTAATGACAGTGTAGACTATATTAGGGTGATAGTTGTTCCAACAACTGTGTTGGGATCGTGTCGTGGTTATGATGTAGTGCTATCATTTGATCCTTATCTCTCTAACTGGTTATCATTGTGCTTTCTAAGTCTAGTGACTCTCATCTCTTTGTAGATCGAAGTCTTTTCTTAGTTATTGCTGCTTTTCCTTCTATCTCTTGTGTATTTATTTTCTATTTGCTCCTATGAAGCTACACTTTTTCTTAGTGAAGCGAACTTATCATTCGTAGTTGACATCACCTTCTCAGAATAATATGGCTAATCCTGGCTTGTTCTCTCTCTCCCTTTGTGTTGGTAATATTTTTTCCCTGTAAATTTTTGTTATTAAGTTATGGTGCTTTTATCCATGGTTGTCCTGATTCTCTCTAAATTGCACACTATCATATTTTCTTTTAGTTTAGAATGACTCCACGAAAACCTAGAATGCCAGCAATCTAATTACAGTTAGAGTCACTTCTTTGTAGCATCACCATCCGCAGTGGTGTTTGAGATATTAACATTATGATGAAGGGCACATCTAGGCTCAGCAGATGCTATTGTTTAGCTGCTACTTAGCTACCAATCCAAACTGAATTATTTGTAACATTTATTCTTCATTTATTTACTGGTAGCTTGATAAAGAAAAAGCATGCATCTTTGTACTGTTCTTCAAATTCACAATTTAGTAAATTGTAACACTCGTGTTTTCTTTCATATGTTTTTTTCACCTTGAGCTGTTTGATGTTGCACCCACATATGAAGGTCTTTAGCTTGCTGCTTTCAGTCCAGATGTTGGCATTGACACTCAAAATTCACCCAAATTGGCACAATTCAGGTTTGATGGACAATCTGGGCAGACCGGTCAGACCTGTCATATAAACTAGTTAGACCAGTCAGGACAACTTTGTCAAATTGTCAAGTTGACTTCAACATTGCGTAGATCTGCATCCAATTTAGAGTTCGAATGAGGAAGTTATGCCTCCCGAAAGATCTTCACCCCTGTCTGACTGGTCAGACCGGTCCAGGGCGGTCAGGCAGAGACCGGTCAGACCGGTCTGAAATGCACAATCTGAGTTAGGAGTTGTATTTTGACACTGGATTTGTTAGTGTTTCGACTCCTAGTAAGTACAGACCTCCCCACCTTATATATATGAAGAGCCACGGCCGATTGAGGGTAATCCCAATTGATTTACACATTTGTTCTTTACCTTTTACCTCTAAACCCTAGTTTTTCTAACCCCATCTGCTGTTCTTCACTCATCTCTATGGTGTTTGATGGCATTCTGAATGTCCTGCCTACCTCAGAGCAACCCTAGTTCCATTAGCTTCGACGGGTCCCTCCTGAGCTTGTGGTTCTAGGTTTTTTACCGTCTCCCTAGAGCACCGGTCTGACCGATCCGCATAACCGGTCTGACGGGTCTGCGCAGAGAGGCTGGTGGTGTTGATCATTCTGACGATCTTACTGTGCGTTCTAGCGCATTCGAGTGTGTGACCAAATTTTGTGTCAACAGTTGGATATCGCTATTTGGTGACTTCCTCTATCATAAAGGTGACAATTTTTATGTAGTTTGTTGTTTTCTTCGACACCAACAACTACTCATGCAAGACTATACCTATGTGGTAAACTGGTTATAAAAGCAGCAAAATAAGGTGCACCAGTAGTGGTTGTGCCCGAAGATGTGGAAATGCTAATAGGGTGAGGTGGGTGCCCTATTCTTTGAGCACATTATTGTGAACATCGGAGTAGATGTATATGACACTTTGGTTACACCATTGTCATATCTCTATTTCATGCTACTGTTACACCATTGTCATATCTCTATTTCGTGCTACTTTGCTGGATCACTAGTACGCCATATTCTAGATCCATGTTATCTAAATAGGTGGAAGACTGATGGCTCCGTATTCTTGCCGGCCGGCCATATGCATACCATATATAGATGGAGATGCATGCATACATTTCATCAACTGGCTACTGCCATTGCACACGTAGATCAAAAGTGTATCATGTCGAGAATTATTGGCTAGGCTAGTGCGTACGACTCCAGTGAGACAACAATATGTGTTTTGCCTTAACTTGCAGCCTACTTTGAACACTTTTGCATAGGAGTTTCCAAGTTGTATGGTTCGATATATAATTTTCTAGCTTTTTTTCCTATGCATTTACTTGAAAATCAGCGGCATCGAAGCTTGCTAAGATATAGTAGCGGGTGATATTGATAAAGAAAAATAATGGTAGGTGATATCTAGCCCTATCTCTCGTCAATATGGAAAGTAATCTGATTAAAAAATAAGTTTATATAATTGCATGCCTCCTCTCTCATCATCAATGATGAATGTAATCTAATTAGGAAATAATATGTACATAATTTCTAGTCTCTCTCCTATTGTTGTAACGGACATGTACCTTTTATTTCTATTTTTCTAATTCATAAATATTTAGTAAGGCTCCTTATGTTAGTCTATATATTTCTTAGTTTTATTTGATATGGACTCTTTAAATTAATTTAGACCGTTAGATCTTCATAAAATCTAATATTGTATATCATTCTCTTTTTTGGATTAACATGGGAATTTCTAGATCCTCACGACGAACGTTGTAGCTTTTTTTAACACTATTGTATTAAGATAATAGATGATCTGCATTAGCATGCAGTTGTTTTAGAACAGAAAGCAAGTAGTATTTGATAACCCTACAAGTTAAACAAGATGCGCCGAATGCAATATGTAGCAACATATATAGTAATAAAGTAAACAAGTGTGCAGTTAATTACTGCTTCATGATGGATGAAGAAACGGCAAGATAGAGGCCATTTCCCTTCATCCCGAAGCCGTCGATCTCAACAGCTGGCCATGGCGGCCTCGTGAGCGTCGTCATCGCTATGCCATGCTCGATCCCCTAAAATCATGTGGCCAGTAGCACTGGTCTCGATTTAGTGGCATTGGCCGACCACGGCGAACGTCGCCTCCGAGCAGCCACGGTGGGGGCAGCCGGGAGAGAGCTTGTCTGAGTCTAAACTACGGTGTCTGATGACTAGGCTAAGATAGGTACAATAGTTAGACAACAGTCGTCTATATAAGTCTATGTAAGTAAAATAAACTGATGTGGTCATCATTAAATAAGAAAATAGTGTGTTGTGATGGAATTTTGAGCTTGGCCCATTATAAAATTAAAAAAATCTAAATAAATCTCAAAGGCCCATATATGTGTGCATGAGGAAGCTAGTGGTGTAAACTTTTAGTCCCACCTTATTTGTGAAAGATGAGAATGACTAACTTAAATAGTGAGATTATTCTTGACTCTCCAAATTATGTGTGTCCAAGAGAAAGGAACTCCACACGCGCGCGTTCGCTCGCCTGGCCAAGCAGGGCGGGGCAAAATCCAGCTCCTCTCCGGGAGCGTGGTTTCCTTTTGCTGTTTTATTTTTGATTATTTGGCCAATGAGTTTACGAGATATGGAAGGTCTAATTGGTTTCCTAATCTGAATATGGATCCGATCACGACGCTCCTATATATACAACCTATCGGCCTTCACCAAAATCAATCTAATCTGAATTAGGGTTTTGCCTATCCTCGCTGCTGCGCCGCCATCGTAGTCTTCTTCACCCCGAGCTTCTGCGTGCATCGGTGAACGGGTGAGCAGGTCTCCGGAACCTTCGTCCTCGCGATCCTGCACCGGGAGAGGGCGAATAAGGTTTTTAGGAAACGTCCGGCGCGACTGCTCAAAGATCTTCATCACAGCTCGTCCTTCGTCCAAGTGAGGCGCTGCGACGAATCGTCGTCTGCGACACCGACTGCTGCACTCCATCAACAGGACCGTCTTTGTCCGATCCACTCCGTTCATCTTCCCAAAAGCCGAGGCTCAGTATGTATACTTTTATTTCATCCAGTTCTTAATCATATTTTCAGAGTTTATGATCATGTTGTGTTTTATTACTAGTATGATAAAGCTGTTCATGCTAGATCTAGTCATGTTCATGGTTTATTTATTTGTTTTCAGAGTTTATGATCCTGCTGTGTCTTGTTGTAGTATGATAAAGCTGTTCATGCTAGATCTAGTCATGTTCATGGTTTATTTATTTGTTTTCAGAGTTTATGATCCTGCTGTGTCTTGTTGTAGTATGATGGAGCTGTTCATGCTAGATCAGTCATGTTCATGATTTATTTGTTTCGGAATTTAATCATAGAGTTGCCTAATATTTCAACAAGTTGATATCTACTATCTCATTTACTGCTCTGCTTCGTGCTCCCATGCAAAATAACATCAACTACAATACGTATTAAATATCACATAGATAGCTAAACAAACAACAACTGTCTAAACTGTTGTATATGGCCTAATAGTTCATTTTGAAGACGCGGGGGCAAGGTCTCGAACATGCTGCCACGCTAGGTAACGCATCTGCACTGAGATAGATCTTACTAAAGGTGGACATACGAAGACATACGGCTAGTTATCGTCGCCCTTGGAGAGCGATCGAGGTGTTGTGTACCGCCTCTGAGTTGAGTGTGCAGGTGGAGTTCCGCAAGTCTTGTTCTACCCCCTCCTATTCTTTTTCTGCAACATTTCAAATCCATAAATATAAAATCCCCAAAAATGATTTGACACATCTCTTGGTGGTATCCACTTGCACTATATTTATATAGTACTGAATTGAATCTTTCAATGAAGTGGTGATGTCGCGGACGCACCTGGTGCAGGCGGGGGCGGGGGCGGCGTCGCCGGCGGTGGTGTGCCGGTACCAGGAGGAGGAGACAAGGAGTGGAAGGAGCCGACGTGCGCGGTGTGCCTGGCCGACTTCGACGACGGCGAGCCCGTGCGGGTGCTGCCGGAGTGCCTGCACTACTTCCACGCCGAGTGCATCGGCACATGGCTACGAGGGAGCACCAGCTGCCCGATGTGCCGCGCCGAGACCACGCCCACGCCGAGCCCAGCGTCGATGCACCACCACCACCACCATCGCCTCGAGCTCTCCGTCTCCCTCGAGGAGATCCTCGTACGCACGTAGCAAGCAGCTCCGGCGAGCTCTGCCCCTAGGGGACCAACGGAGTAAGTCGCGTCGTGGCGGCCGGGCGGCGTGCCGATCGCCGGAAGCGAGAGCTATGGCAGAGGAGCGAGTGGAACAGAGGAAGCAGAGTGCTGCCTGCTCTGTTTGCGTTTGCACTAGACTAGCTTGGAAGCAGAGCAGAGTGGTGTAGTTTTTTTTTTGGAGGGCGAATTCAAAAACCTGCTGGAGGGATTTTTTTTGTTTTTTTAGATTTTGTGACCTGAAATTGGTTGACCAAATATACTTGATGTACATGGAGCTAATGCTTCCGTGTAACACGGATTTTTTGGGGGCTTACCTACGGACTAGTGTTGTTCTTATTTCCTTCTCTCTTTTTTTTTTTTGAAATGCAAGTTTATTCTATTCAAGCAGCCAAGCAGGTTTTGCTACTCTGTTTGGGGAACAAGAGAAAACACAGCGATATCGAGGAAACCGACTGATTTTGTTTTCATCGGGGGCAGGAGAGCAGAGAGCTGAGAGCTACTCTTTTCCATGATTTGCAACCGTGGTGCTACATTAATTATTCGCTAATTATGGATTAATCATGAATTAACTAGGCTCATTAGATTCGTCCCGCGATTTACAATCCATCCATACAAAAAATTTTGTAAATATACTTCATTTACTAGTCTGAAATAGCAAGATTCTGTTCCAAATTTTTTTGGCCAAATGAACTAAACACACTCTTAAGGGGAAATTAATCTCTAGGGTGTGTCTGGAAGTATAATGCTCCACCAAATTTGGCTCCAGTGTATAAAAAAAAATATCCAAACACCTTACCTAGCTCCACTCCACTCCAGCAAAAATTAGCTCCACTCCAGGTTTTTTTTGGAAGCTCCTCAAGAGGTGCTCCACCAAATAGAGAAGTTCGGGATAATCACCCACCTGCCACTGGTTACACACATACCCCTTCAAGAAAAAGAAAAAGTCAACAAACTGATTACACACATGCTCCTGCCATCGGAGCTAAAAATGAGAAAAATACTCAAGGACACTATATTTGGAACAGTTTTGAGAACAAACACATAGTCTGAGATCAAAGCTCTTCTGGGGTTTGGTTACTATCAAAGTTCTGAAATGCTGCTATCGCGTGCAATTGCTGACAGACATTTGGTCAAACAAATACAAAACTAAATGGATACATTGACGCTCGAAGCTACGGTTTTGGAACTTTGATCGCTTTGGGCTGACACGGCCAACTGAACAACAGCATTGGGTGCTGCTGAAAGTCCCGACTCCTAGTCTCCAATGACCAAAATGGATTTCCTTCACTCCTGTTGATGTTCAAGCTCCCTTTGACGTGCCTGCTTGCTGCTCCTGGGAAATTAGGGAAATATATATATTACTATATATGTGATTAATTAGTGACTAGATACATATATTTGGTGTGTTTTTTTTTTCCAACGGGGCAGAAGCCCTAATTTCCTTACTTATGCAGCAACGAAATCCACGCAAAGATCCAGGCGAGGTCTTACATCCCCTCACAGGGTAAAGTCTTAAACCGAAGAAAATGAGGAACCTCCACCAGAGCGGCAGCACTAAGGGCTGGCTAAACAAGTAGAAAAAACCTAGAAAAAACTGAACGGAAGCTAAAAGGGTAGCCCAAGATACTGAACGAAGCCAGGGCGCTAAACAAAAGGAGGCAAACTAAAGTTGCAACATCGACGGGAGGAAAACTAGGAGTCTTCCAAGCAGCTGCACCGTAGTGATCAACGCGACAGCACCATCCTTGCATCCTCTGAAGTGGCTCCTGGGTGGTGGAACATCATGGCCGCAGATACATATATTTGGTGTGTTGGCCAGGATGTTTTATGAAACAAAGGCCTGAATGTATTATTCTAGTCTATCTAGTATTAAAAAAGAGGAGATTCTGGGGTACTCCGCATTACTATATCGAGGATAGATGTCCATTTTGAGTTGATAAAATGGCTATTTTTCTCTTACATGATATGAGATAAAATAAACTAGAATCTTTTGTTGAACAAAAATATATCAAGCAACCATATAACTTTTGACACATGCTATTTTAACTGCGGGGCCTGGTAAGGTAGTAGGGTAACTAACTAGTAAATGAAACATTTGGTCAAGACACATATAAATTCTCGCTAAGCATTTTGAGTTGAGAATGCTATACTGCTACTGATATCGTATTTGGATTATTACTGCATACTACTTGTGCAGTGGATTCCATCACACACAGATCGAGGAAACAGAGGTCTGGGCGTCTGGCAACCCGCCCAGGATTCTCAGGTCCTGCTCGTCGATACCATCCACGTACAGGGACAGGTGGGAGAGGTTGGGAAGACGCGAGGGGTTGATACAGAATGATGGGAACACAGAGAAGCATACCCAATTTAGAAACAACTGTCGGAGTTGCCGTGAGAGAAGGAAGCCGGCTGCTTCCCACGCCGCTGTATCTGCAGGTGCTGGTGGAGAGAACATGTTTCCGAGTGAAAGGCCCTCCATCTTTTCAAGGTTGCGCAGGGACTCCACCATATCCACCTGTAATCTCACATCCGCCGACAACCGAGGAGGCACACCAGCGCGGAGCACCCTGAGTTCCCTAAGGCTGCCCAGTTCCTTGACAAATTGCCTTAATGATGGCTCTGCTTCCTCATGTTCAACATAAGCTATCTGTAGCTCCTCCAGGGACATCAGCGTACCAATCCCATCTGGCACTGTCTGAACCATGGGTTTTAATCGCAAGCACAACAATTGTGTTAGAAGGCCCACACTTGGTAGCGTTTTCCACACATTCCTTGTTTCCACATCGAGGGTCTGCAAAAACTTTAGAGTTCCTACTTCTTCTGGGATCTCATCATGAATACCAGGACCAATTAGCCGGAGGTACCTCAAGTGAAGCAAATTCCGGAGATGCTCCAGATGGTGACGTTTCATCTCCCCCCTCCCCCTGGAAGTATGTATGTCTAGCACACATACATACTTGAAGCTTGAAAGTGGGACCCAATGCTTGCCAATATCACACCCAAATGAAAGGAATGACCACAGTTTTTGCATGTCCGTACGGGCCTCCATGATTCTATCATTATTTTGGAGGGCCAATCTGCGAGGAGATCTGCCTTGCCATGATGATGATGCCTCAAATTCTTTGTTCTTGTCTAATATAGCAACAAAGTTCTCTTCTAACGAAATGGAATGGATGAGGTCCAGTACCATATCATGAACCTGACATGCACATTCCATGGCCTCCTCATTCACAGCCTCTACCAGTTGGATCATACTTCTATTTACAAGCTCGTTGAAGTATCCCTCCCCAATCTCAAATAATGAGGATATTCCTTGTTTCTCGTGAACGAAACCTTCAGCTACCCACATCCATATGAGAGGACCTTTCTCAATGACATAATCTTCTGGAAACACACTTAGATGCAATAAACATGTTTTTAGATGAGGTGGTAGATCATAGTAGCTAAACGATAGTATCTTCATAGTGTTCTCAACTTGCTGGTTCTCTTTACAGCGGCCAAAACCAATGGAGCGGTGCACCTCTGACCATTCTTCCCTAGGTTTACCCACCAACAGGCTAGCCATTGTGATGAGAGCTAGTGGTATGCCATCACACTTCCTTAAGATTTTATCAAGTACATCAGCATCCAGTTGAGGATCAGAAATTTTGCTCTCACCACCAAATATCCTTGCAAAGAATAACTTCCTAGAGTTCTCTTTTGACAACGGTTGTAGCTCGTAAACCTCACTAGCTTCTCTGGCAACTTCATGCGGCGAAAACCAACTCTACTTCCCTTGTTGTTCTCAACAAGGGCCAATTTGATTATTCCCCATGATTGTGTCTCCCATACGTCGTCAATAACAATCAAGTACCTGCCACCATGGTAGAGAAAACAACGTCATGAGTCACCAAAACTATCTAGAAGATCTATAAAAACAAGTGTGATGAGCACTACTAGAGCAGTGAGCTTTTCTCCTGATCCCTAACACCCTTTGGCCATTTCACTCCTAGATCCAGAACTGGGAGTAAACATGCGGGAGTAAGGGGGGTAGCCTCTACTCCCTGTTCTAGAACCAGGAGGGTTGCAGATTCCAAAATGCAAAAGCAAAAAAAAAAAAAAAACAACTATGGCAGGCGCTGCTCTAGATTCTCACCATGAATATCACTACTGGTTCAAAATACGAATCGACTGGGGTACAAATATCACTACCGGTTCATGTCTAACCAGGAGTCATATGCCGGTTAAAATGTCTTTGTTTAGTAGTAGTCTTGTCACACCCGGTTTTAAGGACAAAACCGAATGCATATCTATATGTATGCCATGATCAAGTTTCATACATATAGAGACATCATAAGTGAATAATCAGTAACAGTATCACGTAAAAGAGAACTAAAACAAATAAAAGACTATCAGAGTTTACAGCTTATCCTGGAAACGGAGACTCCAAACTTCACAGGCAATCGACTGGGGGTTGCGTACGCCTAGAACTCAGCAACATCTTCAGAAATCTTTATACACCTTCTCCTTCTGAGCAGTAGTAAGTAAGGGTGAGTACACTTATGGTTGGTACTCAGCAAGGCCACAAGAAATAACCAGAAAATGATTTAATTCCATCTTTAAGTTTATTAATCATGTGAGGGTCCAAGCCGCTCTTGACCGTGAGCACGGCTGATATATCAGTTTTACACTCTGCAGAGGTTGTACACTTTCACCACAATTCGCGTAAAAGTTCCGAAGAACTTTGAACCCAACCACGCAATGTGCTAGCTAGGCACAATACCACACTTCCGAGGTGTGATTGCATAGGGACGCTACGAGGCCTTTACAAAGAATTCCTATATGTATGTGTTGGTCCCTGCCGTGCGGTCCCTCAGAAGACGCAGCTTCCTTCACCCGCTCCACAACACAAACTCATAACCACCAAGCGGAACAACCCCAACACAACATATAGTTCATCTAATTACTTAGCCAAGACCAGAGCCCATTAGTATTGTGGTTGTACGGTTTTCTTGGGTGGTTCTCCATGTTCCAATTAAATCATAGTACTCTTGTAAATAAAGCATAGATAGAAGTATGGTTAGGGTCACTTGCCTTTCTCCAACGAAAAGCTACTCTTACTGCTCTTCAGCTTTTGCTCACTTGGAAATCTTGATTCTTCAAACTTCGAACAATGATCCTTCTACTCGGAACAATCAACGAGCAACCATACAAAGCAAACAACAAGTACAACTAAGAACAATACACCAATACAAAACAAAAGCTTTAAAAGAACGTACTAAAAATAAGGCTCGCTGCTACGACTACAAGAGCGCAAGAAAAACTAAGAACGGTTGACAGAAAGAAACTATAAGTTGGATTTATTTTAATTAAGAAAATCACATGTAAAAGATATTTGAAAGAAATATCCAAATTATAAATATTTCATATGAATTTATATCAGAAAGATGAAATTGAACTTATAAAATTTATGCATAACTTATACCAATTAATTATTTAACTAACAAATAAAAGACAAGTGAGAACATCGTGTAAAACTTTATGATACGTGGTTTGGAACTAAACAGGTTATATAAAAGATGCATTTAAGTTGATATTTAATCGAATTAACATTAATTAGTGAAAACCGGTATAGAGCTCTAATTTACTTTTAATTAGAAAGGCTAGTTTCAAATAGTTATTAATCAAATTAAATCTATATTTACTTTAAAACAAGATCTACGATCTAAAAGCACTACTAAACGATAGCTTACACTAAAACAAAACTAACGCAACAAGAATGAACGAAAACGGATCTAAAACGGTGAGATCGAGGGGAAACCGTTTTACTGTTTACCCATGGTAGAGATGAATCGTAGCGGTGGGAATCGAAACCGGAAGAAGGAGCCGGTGGTCTGTTCCCGCGAGACCATAGTGGCAGCGATCTGTTTGATTGGTGAGCTTTTGGAACCAGCGCTGAACACCAAGGGGCGTATGCATGCATGGCTGGGTGCTGGCCCTCTTCAGCACCTGCGACAAGGAGGTGCAGGCTCCTGCACATGCGGCATTCAGGGCAGGCAGCAGGAGCGTCACAGGGAGGCAGGGAGGAGCAGCGCAGGGAGGGCAGCAGGCGACAGGGAACAGAGGTGCTGGCGCATGGAGCAACGCAGGCAGCAGCGCAGGGGCAGGGCCGGCGACAGGTGCAGGGCGGCGCAGGAGGAAAAAGGGAGGAGCCTAGGGCCGGCGGCGGCTTGAGCTCTGCGCATAGAAAAAAAAATAAGCAGGGGCGGTGCTTATATAGGGATGGAGAGGGGATTCTTGCCTTGCGCGTCAAGGAAAGAAACGGGCCGGACTACTGGTTTGGGCCGAAAAGATTTTTCCTCTTTTTTTTTGCAAAAAGATTCAACAAATTTGATTTGAATTTAAACTCCACGAACTCAAATTCAAATCAAACCACAAGCAATAAAACAATGCAAAGCTGCATGAATGCAAACAAACAACCTCATTTAGATTTAGAAAAACAACCAATTTTTTTATTTATTCTTACTAAATTCCCTGCGAAGAAACATAAATGTTGCGAAAAAATTAAAATTATGAGAAAATTGTTGTTTTATTTTTAATTTTAATCACATCCTGAAATCCAAAAATTTCAGGGTGTGACAAGTCTAGTGGAGACAAAGAACCTACAATTGATTGCTTTCTATTTCTTTCTTCGTATAATTTTACATAGTGCGTTACCACGTAATGTCGGTAGCAGCTTGAGGTTCTGGACAGATGGAAAAATATATTTTTTTTATTTTTTCTGAAAATAATAGTAAAAATTATACGCATAAGCTAGGGCCAACTGTTATTAAGAGCTAACAGAAATAATTTACCACCATTGTAATTATTCAGGTTGTATTCTGGAATTTGTAATTTTTGTATATATGGACTCGAATGGAGACAAACTTCATATGTAAATTATATATATATATATATATATATATATATATATATATATATATATATATATATATATATATATATATATATATACATACATATATAGGTTTCAACAATATCTACAACTTTGAAGTTAATTTCTTTAATTTACAGTCATTTAGGACCCCAAGTAGTGGATCAAAGTTTTAGACAATATAAGGATCAAAAGGAATGAAACTATGATCCCTATTACGTGTAGCTATGACATATATTTGGGATGGCAAGGAGGGATCGTGTGATGGGTGAGCTCATGAGTTCGAACGCTGGATGGTATAGGTGTTCACATTTTACTTGAAAAACGTGTGATTTCTAACTTTCTTTTGCAAATATTTATTCTGATGACTATCCGTACCGACTCATAATGGAAGCCGTCATGTATGAGTGTTAGGAGACAGCACGTATGAGTGTCTTTGTAGTAGAGACACAAGTAGGGGTAAAGGGGCCCGTCGAGAAACCGGAAGTGTTGCTGATTAAAAATACAAAAAGGAATTACCCTAAGTATACCACTACCGGCTCATAATACAACCTCGTAGCAGTATAAAAATCACTACCAGTTCATATAAAATGGAGAGTCGGTTTGCTGGTTAAAATGCCCATTTCTTTGGCAGCGGAGAGAATGAATCCAGAACTTGTCACTTTCTATTTCCTTCTTATTATATATGTTACTTAATGCTATAGCGCGTTAGGTAGCAGACAGATGGACAATGTGGCATAATAATTTAACAAAATTAAAATCAAGAGTAATATCCACAAGATGTCTGACTTGATTCCATAAATTTAACACTGAATAAAATTGAAAAAATTCTAAACTAAAATTGGGGCAAGATGTAATCAATCCTAATTTACTCAATCTTATAAGCAACCGGGGAAATTAAATCCCTCATTTCATAAATAGATAACCAACATGCAGTAAGTACTAATTTCATCAGTGTCAGAAGCATTATTTGGTTGCTGATGACACACACCTCTTGTTTTCCAAGAATTCTCGGAGTTTGTTGATGAATTGCCTTTCATCCAGTATTTCTAAATTGAAATACGAGTTAAGATCGATTGATATGTCCTTGAAAACCTTCCTCAAGTCAGGATTCCGGCCAACCGGAACAAAAGCATTGCAATCAAATTTCCCCTTAAGTTTCTCATATACCGCTTTGGCAAGCGTTGTCTTGCCTAATCCTCCAAATCCAACAATAGAGACTATCCTTTCTTGTGTGGACATGTCATGTCCTTTTGTCAGCCTTGTGATTAGTTCTTCCCTTGCCTCATCAATACCGACAAGGTCAGCTGTCTCAGTGTATAGAGATGTTATGCGAGGGTCAACAGAGATTTTGGCTGGAGTAATACCACCGACCTTGTACCTATAAACAAGAAAACAACGCAAATTCTGAAACCAATACGGTAAGAGGAAATTGCAGAAGGAAAAAAAATCAAAAAACATTTATATTGGAGAGATCCTGACCTGTCACGTCGCTCGGCCACCTCCTTGACACGATCCTTGGTGTCCCTGATATCTTGGTCGATCTCATGCCGAGTCTTGGCCTTGGTTACAATATCCCTCATCTTTTTAAAAAACCTTTTGGAGCTCTTTTTGCTTGGGGGATCAGGGCCCTGGACACGCACCAGGAAGGTGTCGACGATATCCTCCATGTTGTAGGACAGCTCCCGGGCGTCGTGGGCCCAAATCTTGACCAGCTCATCGACCTGCTCCGGCGGCAGCTCGCCCACACTGCGGAGGGCAGCTTGAATGCTCTGGAGCTCTCTTGTGAGGAACTCGATGTTCTTCTTAGCTCCCTTCTGCAGGTTGTACTCATCCCGGAACAGCTGGCCGAGCTTTGGGAGCAGAGTGCCCAGTGCTCCCATTGCGAACTCCATGGCTCGTCGAGCAGGTTACCTGATTGATTGGGATTGTGCGCAGCAAGCAGCCGGTGGAGGACCGTCGTCTTTTGTCTATGGAGCGAGGATGAGTTCGGTCAATTCGTGGAGCCCTCCACGATGAGAAAAGGGCGTATACCTACCCTGACTTGTTCTAGAAGTTCACCCTAAACTGCTAGTCCAAGTCTCGAAATTATTGAGTGGAGTTGGGTGATTAGTATATTGGTGCACGTCTTCTTTTCATTTAGCACACTAAAAAATCTTTGGTCTGAGAGCTTTTGGGCTTCCGGTCCAGTTTAGTTCAATGAAGTTTTTTTTAGAAATACAGGCGAAACTCACCCTGCCCCATCTATTTCATGACGAAACAAACAAACCAAAGATGGATCTGTTCAGGATTACAGCACTAGAGTCGCACAACCTGGTAACAACGCCGCGCCCAACAGACACGGTGTCAGCTGGAGGCAAAGCAGAGTAAGAGCCAGGCCAACAGCGGCCAAGATAGATTCAAGCAAACTTATTACAAAGAATGATGAAAAGACCATCCAGCAAAGCCCAGCTTGGATCACGGTCACGGCTTGCCAGCAGCAAACTTGAACTTCTTCAGGAAGCGATTGCCAAGAGAGTCTTGAGACAGGCAGCCGGGCGGCGTGCCAATCGCCGGAAGCGAGAGCTATGGCAGAACAGCGAGTGGAGCAGAAAACGCCTGCTCTGTTTTCGTTTGCACTAGACTAGCTTGGAAGCAGAGCGAGTGGTGTAGTTTCTTAAATTTTTGGAGGGCGAATTCAAAAACCAGCTGGAGGGATTCTTTTTGTATTTTTAGATTTTGTGACCTGAAATTGGTTGACCAAATATACTTGATGTACATGGAGCTAATGCTTTCGTGTCACACGGATTTTTTTGGGGCTTATTAAGGAACGAGAGTACTCTATCCTGCTTGTGATGAGTGAATTGTCAACCGTGCGGTGTGATCGTGCGCTTGGTCTTTGGATTGCAGGTACACGGGCGTCGAGTGTCGACGGGGAGCTGCCGTGGAGGTGCTGTGGCCGATGGACCGTGCGATGGACGGTGGTGAAGGGCAGCCGGGACCGGAGCTCAGACCGGGCGGCAGCTGTGGCGTCCACTCCTGGATCGAGGGCGCAAGCGGCGACGGAATGCGGGTTTCTTAGTTTGCGCCACAAAACCAAGGAGGCAGACGGCGGTCGAAGATGCCAAGTCGTGGAGGCACGGGCGTCGGTCTCGGGACTGACGGAGGCGACGGGCGTCGACGGCGTCTAGGGCCTCGCTGCGGGCGAGGAGGCGACGGGCGTCGGGCGGCGTCTAGGGCCGTCAGAAGGCCGAGGCGGGAACGGTGTCTAGGGCCACGGCGCGGAGGCGGGAATCTTGCCGCGTGTGAGGTTTTGGTGGTTTTCTCAAAACCGGCCACCTACCCGGGTTTCGCGGACCCTCCAAAACCGCGGACTGGATCTTCATCAAGACGGCAGCATCGTGTAGAAGACTTCGTTCCGAAGAAAGAACCTCGGCCGTCGGATGAGATCGTGTACAGGGGGTGCTGCAGGCCAACCGGTCTGACCGGTCCCTGGCACCGGTCTAACCAGTCCAGCATACCGGTCTGACCGGTTCCGCGGGTATAAATACCCCTCCACTTGTGTTAGGTTATTGCAGCTTTTAGAACTTGTCCGTGAATTCTCTGTTTCTCCAGGCCGCCGCCCCTGTGTCTCTCTCCCCCCGTTCTTCCCTTTAGGGTAGATTTAGTTGATGGATTGTTGAGACCTTGTGTGAGATTTGATTGGGAAAGGAGGCCCTATCCTCCTCGTGCCCTCTGGGCTTTTGAATCGATTCAATCTCATCGTTTTTGTGCCCGTTTGTGATGGATTTTGGTTTTATTTTTGGTGCACACGATTGCGATGGTTCCACGAGTTCTTTGTTGTGATTTCCGTGCTTCTAGCCTTGTCATAAACCCTCTGGAAACACTAGCTCGTTCGAATTTGATTTCTTGAGTTCTAGAGAAAACCCCATCCCTTTTGATCTCATCCCGAAATTCTCGTGCTATGGATATCTTTAGGGTGAGATCTCTTGGGGATACGTTCTTGGGGTAGGAACGAAGCTTTCCTCCGAGTTTCATTGAATTTGAACGCAATTTGCTCCAGATTCGTGGTTTGAAGGTTGGATTTCGGGGGTTTTCTGGGTACCACCGGTTAGACCGGTAGGCAAGACCGGTCAAACCGGTCTGCTAGTTATTGAACAGGCGTGACCGGTCAGACCGGTCCAGTGCACCGGTCAGACCGGTCCTGGCAGATCAGTTCTGCAGTTTTCCCAATTCGCTTCCGATTTGCTTCGGGGTTTCGCTCACTCGTTCGAGGCCTTTTGTGTTGGTTTAGCTTTTTCATAGCTATTCCAAACTTTGGCCAGAACGCTTGAGGGCTTGGGTGATTTTTCGGGATATAGGCCGACGGTTCAAATTTCGAAGAAATTTTGATCGGCTCCCATTCACCCCCCCTCTGGTCGCCGGCTTCGGTCCTTCAATTGGTATCAGAGCTTGGTTGAGGTTTTTAATACCTTAACCGGTTCGAAAACCACTTGGCGACCATGGCGAGTCTTGGTAAGATCCCCGTGTTTTCCGGCGAGGACTATGCCTACTGGAAGGTTCGCTTGAGAGCCTTCTTGCAGAGCATGGGAGCCGAGGTCTGGGAGATTACCAAGAACCAGCTTTACGAGGTGCTTGCTGTTCGGACCACACCTCTCTAGGTGACCCAGCACGAGGCTAACGCCAAGGCCGTCAATGCCTTATTCGCTGGTGTTTCTCGTGCGGAGTTCTCACGCGTCCAGGGTTTTCAGGAAGCCCACAAAATTTGGACGTGTCTTGAGAACTACCACGAGGATACACCTCAGGTGAAGGCCAGACTGTTCGAGACTCACCGGCGAGAGTACGAGAACTTCACACAGGAGCCGGGTGAGAGCATTGACCTGATGTTCAGTCGTTTTCAGTCGATTGTGAACAAGGTCAATGCGAACAGATCTGCTGGTGCCCTTGAGTACACAGAGCACGAGAAGGCTCTCAAGTTGCTCTACGCACTTGACCGCTCTGTGTGGGATCTCAAGGTGAACACGATCATTGAGTCTGCAGGTTATGAGACTCTGACCGTGAACGAGCTTTTCAGCAAGCTCAAGGCCATGGAGGTGGATAACCAGACACGAGCCAAGCTCAATGGTGCCCCTCCTTCCAAGAGCGTCGCTCTTGTGACTGGCCCAGGTGGATCGAGCTCTAGTGCTAACTCTGCTCTTGGCTTTTCTCTTGCATCTTTGCCTTCTGTTTCAGATGAGCAGCTGGAGACGCTGGGCCACGACGACTTGTGCCTCCTCATCAGCAAGTTCCAGCGCGTCTACCACAACAGGCAGAGGAAGAAGAACCCCGGGTGCTACAACTGCGGCGATCTGAACCACTTCATCGCCGATTGCCCCAAGAAGTCCGGCGGTGGCCAGAACAACTCCTTCTACTACTACCGCCACCGCGACCGCGACGAGGGAGGCTCCAACAAGGAGCGTCGGTGCCACAAGCACCGCAGTCATGACCGGGGAGGACGCTTCGACAAGGAGTCGCTCAAGAAGCGCTTCTAGTACAAGGCCAAGAAGCGGGAGAAGGCCTTCCTGGCGCAGCTCAGCGACCTTGACAAGAGCTCCAACACCGACCGCTCTTCTTCACCGACCTCCGACGACGACGACAAGAAGAAGAAGAAGCGGGACAAGGAAGCCAGCGGCTTCATCGGCCTTTGCTTGGCGGCCGGTCGGCGCAAGAGCTACTGCACCATGGCGGGCGAAGCCGATGGTGCTCGTGCGTCTTCGGGTGGACATGCTACACCGACGCACTCCGGCTCTTCTCTTGGATCCGAGAGCGATTCAGAGGTAAACTCCACGATCGACCTGCTTGATACAGAGGTTAGGGAGTTGTACGCCACTCTCGACAACCAGAAGAGGCTGCTTAAGGAAGCAGCTAGAGAGCATAGAAAGCTTAGGGCTGAGCTGGCCTGTGCTAGGGAGAAATCTAGTGAGGATGAGTGCACTGGCTGCATATCTCACATGAATGATCTTGTTGCTCTCCGTGCCAAGCATGATGAGAACGTCGCGAACTTAGATGTTGCTAAGACTTCGCTTTCTGATGTGTCTCACGAGCTAGCCAAGGCCAAGCATGAGCTTGAACTTGTCAAGGACGCTCCCATTGTTAGTGATGTGCTTGAATGCGATGGGTGTCCTATCTTCAAGTCTGATCTAGCTTCTTTGCAGTACAAGTTTGCTACTGTTGTTTGTGAACTAGAGGAGCTTAGATCTAGGCCTGTTTTGCTTGGCGCTCGTAAGCTTTGTCCCACGCTTAGGTCGGAGCTAGAGGAGAAGAACGCTTTGATCAAGTCTTTTGGAAAGACTAAGGTCATAGAGTCTAGCCCACCTATTAACTGCTCTGTTTGCCCTGGTTTGATTGCTGATTTAGATAGTATTGCGGTAGAGAAAGCCAACTTGGAGAATGAGAACACATACCTTAGGGCGATTCTGAGTTGGGTTTCTAGCAGTGAGCCGCAGTTGGGCATGATGATTAAGCAGTTCAAGCGTGGTGATGGGTTTGGGGTCGATTACACATACATGAAGTCAGACTTTGACAGGTTGTATGGTAAGATTGGCAAGGCTACTGGAAACACTGCTAGCACGAGCACACAGCCTTCGCTTGTTGACCCCGCGGATGGTGTGCTTAAAGAACCACCGAAAGCACCTCCGCAGAAGCAGGTTTGGGTTCCAAAGCCCAATGCGCTGAGGAATCCCCTTGACACGCTCCCTGCTGCCACAGCCCAGGTTGCCCAGAAGAAGAGGGCTGCTCCTCCCCGTCCGCAGGCTAGGCCTCCACCTCCCAAGCGTGAGGTGAGGTACCACTGCGAGTTCTGTGACAGGGAAGGTCACCTGGAGGAGTTTTGCTTCAGGAGGAAGCGGGCTGTGAGGAGAGAGCAGGAGAGATGGAACGCGGACATGTACTCTGCTCGGGTGCATGGTCCTTCTCGGCGTGGTGATAGGCGAGATGCTAGGGCGCGCCGTGTAGGTGGAGGTCAGGGAGACGGTGGTGGTTACCGTGCTCCAGCGGGTGGTCGCTTTGCCGGTCGTGCTCCTGGCCGTTTTTAGTACGGCTATGGACCACGGGACCGAGGCTTTGGAGGAGGTCTTGAGGCTCCACGCTTTCCTCGCGGTGGTGTTCGTCAGTCACGTGGTAGACGGGGGGGGGATACGCTTTATCTGATTTTGCTAACCCTTATGTAGAGCAAATGGCTCGACACTGGTTTGCTTCTCACTTTGCTAACCCCAGTGTTGAGACATTTGCTCACCCTTTGTCTCACTACTGATGTGCAGGTCGGAGGCTTGGAGAACAGGTGGATCATGGACTCCGGTTGTTCGCGCCACATTACCGGAAATGACAAATGGTTCTCCCGCCTCACCCCGATGTGCTCAAAGGAGTACATTGTGTTCGGGGATAATGGAAAAGGAAAGGTACGTGGACTTGGCGCTGTTTGAGTTTCTGATCGCTTTACCCTGAGAGAAGTTGCTTTGGTTTCGAATCTTGGCTTTAATTTGCTCTCTGTTTCGCAACTTCTTGATGAGGGGTTTGAGGTTCGCTTCAAGGAGGGCTTTTCACGTGTTTTGGATTCCAGGAGAGATTTGGTTTGCCGGATTACACCTCGCGATAGGGTTTTCTTGGTTCACTTCTCCAGAACTCCTTTTGGCCCTTCTCATTGCTTGATGGCTAGTCCTTCTTCTGATCTGTGGAAGTGACATAGGAGACTTGGACATTTGAGCTTTGACTTGTTGTCGAGACTGAGCTCACTTGGCCTGATCCGAGGATTGCCCAAATTGAAGTTTGAAAAGGACCTTGTTTGCCATCCGTGTTTCCACGGGAAGATGATTGCCACTTCCCATCCGCCTGTTAATCAGGTGATGACCTCTCACCCTGGAGAGTTGCTACACATGGACACTGTCGGTCCATCTCGGGTGATGTCTGTTGGTGGGAAGTGGTACGTTCTTGTGATTGTGGACGACTTTTCTCGCTATTCTTGGGTCTTTTTCATGAGAACCAAGGATGAGGCTTTCGAATTTGTTCGAGACTTGATCTTGAGGTTGAAAAATGAGTTACCCTAGGCCATGAGAGCGATCCGCAGTGACAATGGCACAGAATTCAAAAATGCTCGTTTTGACGCCTTTTGCAGTGATCAAGAGCTTGAACACCAGTATTCTTCTCCCTACACTCCACAGCAGAATGGAGTTGTAGAGCGGAAGAATCGGACGCTGGTTGAGATGGCACGGACGATGCTTGATGAGCATAGGACTCCTCGCAAATACTGGGTTGAGGCGGTTAACACTGCTTGTTACGTGTCCAACCGCATTTTCTTGCGTGCTTTCATGCACAGGACTTCTTATGAGTTGCGGTTTGGACGCCAGCCTCGTGTTGATCATCTCAGAGTTTTCGGTTGCCGGTGCTTTGTGCTGAAAGATGGAAATCTTGATAAGTTTGAGTCTCACTCGTCTGACGGTGTCTTTCTAGGTTATGCATCTCACTCTAGAGCGTACCGTGTGCTAATTATTGATACTAACATCGTCAGAGAGACTTGTGAAGTCACTTTCGACAAGACTGCACCGTGCAATTCTTCTGTCTTTGAAGTTGCAGGAGATGATGAGCTCGGCACCTCCATCTTTGAAGATGAGGAGGAAGAAGCTGCAGATGGCGAGGCTGAGGCTACCACGCGTGCTGTGGACCCAGCTATCTCTGCTACGAGCTCGGACGATGACGACGGCCCCAACCCGACTACGTCTACTTCTCGGGGGCTGTTCGAGGAGGTGACTCAGGCTACACCAGCTGCACCTGAGGAGACACTAGCTTTGGTTGAGGAGGAGGCGACTTCGACACGGGAAGCACCACGACACATTCAGCGTCGCCATCCACCTTAACAGATGCTAGGTGATCTCAACGAGCGAGTCACCAGGTCCAAGGTAACAAGTATCGCTGGCTTTGCTCATTCAGCGTTTGTTGCCTCTTTTGAGCCCGAAGATATTGGACACGCTCTTTCTGATTCTAATTGGGTCATGCCATGCATGAGGAACTTGAAAATTTTGAAAGAAACCAAGTTTGGGTCTTAGTCGAGCCTCCACCTGCATGTAATCCCATCGGAACGAAGTGGGTTTTCAAAAACAAGCAGGGCGAGGATGGTTTGGTTGTTCGAAACAAGGCTCGTCTTGTTGCCCAGGGGTGTTACCAAAAAGAGGGTATTGATTTTGAGGAAACTTTTGCCCCTGTTGCTCGTTTGGAAGCTATTCGAATCTTTCTTGCATTTGCTGCTTCCAAGGGTTTTAAGGTTTTCCAAATGGATGTTAAATCTGCCTTCTTGAATGGTTTTATCGAAGAAGAGGTTTATGTGAAGCAACCCCCATGGTTTCGAAAATCCCAAGTTTCCAAACCGTGTTTATAAACTTCAGAAAGCTCTTTACGGTTTAAAACAGGCACCTAGAGCTTGGTATTATAGATTGAAAACTTTTTTGCTGGCTCAGGGCTTTAAAATGGGATGTGTTGATAAAACTTTGTTCCTCATGTGATCTGGCACTGATTTTCAATTAGTTCAGATATACGTGAATGATATTATCTTTGGTGGCTCTTCTGACGCTCTTGTCTCCAAGTTTTCTGAGCAGATGTTCAGGGAGTTCGAGATGAGCATGATGGGTGAGTTGCAGTTCTTCCTCGGGCTGCAGATCAAGCAAACTCCTCAGGCCACTTTTGTCCATCAAGCCAAGTACACTAGAGACTTGCTGCGGAAGTTCGACATGAGTGACTTGTCTCCTCAGCCGACTCCGATAAGCACATCTACAGCGCTTGATGAGAACTTGGACGGTGAGGCGGTGGACCAGAACGAGTACAGGAGCATGATCGGCTCTCTCCTGTACCTGACGGCGACGCGACCGAACATCCAGTTCGGCGTCTGCCTCTGCGCGCGGTATCAGGCTTTGCCGCGCACCTCCCACAGGCAGGTGGTGAAACACATCTTCAGGTATCTGAAATTCACCCCTGAATTTGGACTTTGGTATTCTGCGGATTCTTCTCTGGTTTTGGTGGGCTTTTCTGATGCCGATTTCGGTGGGTGTCGGTTGGATCGCAAGTCGACATCCGGCACTTGTCAATTTCTCGGTACATCTTTGGTGTCTTGGTCCTCTCGCAAGCAGGCTAGCGTAGCGCTTTCTTCCACAGAAGCCGAGTATGTTGCCGCTGCTAGCTACTGCTCCCAGATACTTTGGATGAAACAGACCTTGCAGGATTATGGCTTGAGTTTCGGTAGGGTTCCCATCTTTGTAGACAACTTGTCAGCCATTAGCATTGCATAGAACCCTGTCCTACACTCTAGAACTAAGCACATAGACATCCGATTCCATTTCCTGCGAGACAACCATGAGAGAGGACACATAGACCTGATCCATGTCCCTTCAGAGAGGTAGACCGCAGATATTCTCACCAAACCGCTTGAGCAGGACACCTTTGCTCGCTTGCGAGGGGAGCTTGGGGTTTGTTACCCCTTTTGATTGCTGACTTTTCTTTGGTTAGCTTTGTAGATTTTATTTGCTTCTTTTTGTTTTCTAGGTTTGGTAGTTGCATTGTGCATATGCATATGCATTGTACCGGTCTGACCGGTCCCGCGGGTATAAATAACCCTCCACTTGTGTTAGGTTATTGCGACTTTTAGAACTTGTCCGTGAATTCTCTATTTCTCCAGGCCGCCGCCCCTGTGTGTCTCTCCCCCCGTTCTTCCCTTTAGGGTAGATTTAGTTGATGAATTGTTGAGGCCTTGTGTGAGATTTGATTGGGAAAGGAGGCCCTATCCTCCTCGTGGCCTCTGGGCTTTTGAATCGATTCAATCTCATCGTTTTTGTGCCCGTTTGTGATCGATTTTGGTTTCGTTTTTGGTGCACACGATTGTGATGGTTCCACGAGTTCTTTGCTGTGATTCCCGTGCTTCTAGCCTTGTCCTAAACCCTCTGGAATCACTAGCTCGTTCGAATTCGATTTCTTGAGTTCTAGAGAAAACCCCATCCCTTTTGATCTCATCCCGAAATTCTCGTGCTATGGATATCTTTAGGGTGAGATCTCTTGGGGATACGTTCTTGGGGTAGGAACGAAGCTTTCGTCCGAGTTTCATTGAATTTGAACGCAATTTGCTCGAGATTCGTGGTTTGAAGGTTGGATTTTGGGGGTTTTCTGGGTACCACCGGTCAGACCGGTAGGCAAGACCGGTCAGACCGGTCTGCTAGTTTTTGAACAGGCGTGACCGATCAGACCGGTCCAGTGCACCGGTCAGACCGGTCCTAGCAGATCAGTTCTACAGTTTCCCCAATTCGCTTCCGATTTGCTTCGGGGTTTCGCTCACTCGTTCGAGGCCTTTTGTGTTGGTTTAGCTTTTCCATAGCTATTCCAAACTTTGGCCAGAACGCTTGAGGGCTTGGGTGATTTTTCAGGATATAGGCCGACGGTTCAAATTTCGAAGAAATTTTGATCGGCTCCCATTCACCCCCCCTCTGGTCGCCGGCTTCGGTCCTTCACTTACGTATGGACTAGTGTACTAATTTGTTCTTATTTGCTTCTTTTTGAAATGCAAGTTTATTCTACGTTCGAGCGGCCAAGCAGGTTTTGCTACTCTGTTGGGGAACAAGAGAAAACACAGCGATATCAAGGAGGAAACAGACTGTATTTTGTTGTCATCAGTGGCAGGACAGCAGAGGAGAGCTGAGAGCTACTCTGTTCCATTTTGGGGGGAAATTGATATCTAGTTGGGGGAACAAGAGAAAAATACTCAAGGACACTATAGTTGGAACAGTTTTGAGAACAATCACATGGTCTGAGAGCAAAGCTCTTTTGGAGTTTGGTTACTGTCAAAGTTCTGAAGTGCTGCTATCGCGTGGAATTGCTGAAAGACATTTGGTCCAACAAATATAAAAATAAATGGATACATTGATGCTGGAAGCGACGGTTGTAGAACTTTGATCGGTTGGGCTGACATGTCATCAACAGTCCACAGGTTCCCACATCATCATGTTGCCGAAGTTGAAGCTGAGTCATGTCAGTCGTGATCTAAGTTGATGAATAACTTGCATTGGGTGCTGCTGAAAGTCTGGACTCCTAGTCTCCAATGACTGAAATGGGTTTCCTTCAAGTCCTGTTGCTGTTCAAGCTCCCTCTGATGTGCCTTCTGGCTCCACCTGGGAAATTAGGGAAATATGTATTACTATATGTGTGATTAGTGAATACATACCTATATTGTGGATGTTCATTTTGAGGGGTTAACAGATTCTTGCATCATAGTAGGGGATAACAGATAATAGAATCTGTGGCTGCGCATCAATATATTAAGCAACCAAATAACTCTTGACACATGCTATTTCAACTGTGGGTACGTAAGGTCGTAGAGTAAACTCTTGACAGTCTTGGCGTTAGCCTCGTGCTCGGACACATCAATATAGTAAACTCTTGACAGGCTTGGCGTTAGCCTCGTGCTCGGACACCTGAAGAGGTGTGGTCCGAACGACAAGCACCTCGTAAGCCTGGTTCCTGGTAATATCCCGGATCTCGTCTCCCATGCTCTGCAAGAAGGCTCTCATGAGAACCTTCCAGTAGGCATAGTCCTCGCCGGAAAACACCGGGATCTTTCCAAGACTCGCCATGGTCGCCAAGTGCTTTTCGAACCGGTTAAGGTACTAAAATCCTCAACCAGGCTATGATACCAATTGAGGGACCGAAACCGGCGACCAGAGGGGGGGTGAATGGGAGCCGATCAAAATTTCTTTCGAAATCGATCCGTCGGCCGATATCCCAAAAGATCACCGCAAACCCTCAAACCTAGGATATGAGAGAATAGCTATAGACTAGCTATCTCTAGGCACATCGCCCTAGGGAGCTACGCTGAAGTAAAACGAGCCGAAACACAGAACTGGACTGTAGAGACCGGTCAGACCGGTGCAACTCCCCGGTCAGACCGGTCACACTGGTCAGACCGGTGGAAGGGACCGGTCAGACCGGTCGCTCCCAGAAAGCTCGGGAACAAGACTTCAAAAGTTGAATCTCAAGCAAACGAAGTCCAAATCCAACGAAACTTGGAGAATACCTTCACAACTGTCCCGTGAACATATCCCCAAGAGATCTTTCCCAAAAGGTTAATAGATCGTGAGAAATCAAGGGAAGATCAAAGAGGATTGGGGTTTTCTCAAGAGCTCAAAAACTCCAATTCGTGAGAACTCGCGATTCTAGAGGGTTTGGCACTAGGCTAGGTGAATCAGAATCGTCACAACGAGTCCATCAAAACACGAATCGAAGAGCTTGACTCCTCCAAATACGAAACGCACCAAAAGAGGAGAATTCGAGCCCAAAACGCAAGAGAGGAAGGGGAGGACGAATACTCAGTACACAAGGGTGAATCTTAACCAAATTTCATTCATAAATCTCAGAGGAATTCACCTATACAAGGCTAGAGCCATCTGCCCATCATCTTACCCACTAATTTGAGAGATTAGCTAAACCCTAACCCTCGTTTGCGTTGGAGTCCATGGCCCTAACCTGGAGCAGGGGAAGGGAAAAGGAAAAACGAAAAGGATTCGAAAAGACTCAAGTGACTCCCACAGCCACGGGCTGGTTGGGGTATTTATACCCGCCGAGACCGGTCAGACCGGTTCCATGGACCGGTCAGACCGGTTGTGTAGACCGGTCAGACCGTTTCCAGGGACCGGTCAGACCGGTTGGTCTGCAGCAACCCCCTGTACACGATCTCATCTGACGGTTGAGGTTCTTTGCCGCCATGTAGATGAATATCCGGTTCGCGGTTTTGAAGGGTCCGCGAAACCCAGGTAGGTGGCCGGTTTTGAGAAAACCGCCATAACTCCACGCGCGAGAAGATTCCCGCCTCCACACCGTGGCCCTAGACGCCGTTCCCGCCTCGGCCTCCTGACTGCCCTAGACGCCGCCCGACGCCCGTCACCTCCTCGCCCACAGCGAGGCCCTAGACGCCGTCGACGCCCGTCGCCTTCGTCAGTCCCGAGACCGACGCCCGTGCCTCCACGACTTGGCGTCTTCAACCGCCGTCCGCCTCCTTGGTTTTGTGGCGCAAACCAAGAAACCCGCCTTCCGTTGTCGCTTGCGCCCTCGATCCAGGAGTGGACGCCACAGCTGCCGCCCGGCCTGAGCTCCTCCACGGCAACTCTCCGTCGACACTCGACGCCCGTGTACCTGCAATCCAAAGACCAAGCGCACGATCACACTGCACGGTTGACAATTCACTCATCACAGCAAGATAGAGTACTCAACATTCCTCACCACACCTCTGTATCTGCATGTGCTGCTGGAGAGGACATGTTCCAGAGTTCAAGAAGCACCATCTTTTCGACGTTGCGCAGGGACTCCACCATATCCACCTGTAATCTCACATCCGATGACAACTGAGGAGGCACACCAGCGCGGAGCTGCCTGAGTTCCGTGAGGCGGCCCAGTTCCTTCACAAATTCCCTAATTGATGGCTCTGCTTCGTCATGTTCATCATAAGCTATCTCCAGCTCCTCCAGGGACATCAGTGTACCAATCCCATCTGGCACTGTCTGAACCGTGGGGTTTAATCACAGGCACAACAATTGGGTTAGAAGGCCCATGCTAAATGCCATTTTCCCCTCCTTCAATCCATCCACGTCCAGTGTCAGCAAAAACTTTAGAGTTCCTACTTCTTCTGGGAGTTCAATATCAGAACCAATTAGCCGGAGGTACCTCAAGTGATGCAAATTCCGAAGATTCTTTAGATGGCGACATTTCATCTCCCCCGTGGATGTATGTATGTCTAGCACACGTACAAACTTGAAGCTTGAAAGTGGGACCCACTGCTTGTCAATATCACACCCAAATGAAATGAATGACCTCAGTTGTTCTAGCATGTCCGTATGGGCCTCCGTTATTCTTTTATTATGATTTTGGAGAACCAACCTGCGAGCTCTGCCTCCAAATTCTTTGTTCTTGTCTAATATAGCAATAAAGTTCTCTTCAGACGAAATGGAACGGATGAGATCAAGTACCATATCATGAACCCAACAGGAAATACATAACATCTCATACCCATCCACCTCCTCTACTAGCTGGATCATGCTTCTGTTTACCAGCTCGTTGAAGTATGCCTCTCCAATCTCAAATGAGGACATCCCCTGTTCCTCATGGACAAAACCTTCGGCTATCCATATCCATATCAAAGACCTTTTATCAATTTCACTATCTTTTGGGAACACACTTAGATACAATAAGCATGTTCTTATATGACATGGTAGATCATTGTAGCTGAACAATAGTATCTTCATAGTATTCTCTACTTGTTGGTTCTCCTTACAGCGGCCAAACCAATAGTGCGGTGCACCTCTAACCATTCTTCCCTAGGTTTACCCGCCAAAAGACTGTCACACCCGGTTTTAAGAACAAAACCGAATGCATAACTATATGTATGCCAGGATCAAGTTTCATACATATAGAGACATTATAAGTGAATAATCAGTAACAGTATCATGAAAAAGAGAAACTAAAACAATTAAAAGACTATCAGAGTTATACAGCTTATCCTGGAAACGAAGGCTTCCAACTTCACAAGCAATCGACTGGGGGTTGCGTACGCCTAGAACTCAGCAACATCTTCAGAAATCTTTATACACCTTCTCCTTCTGAGCAGCAGTAAGCAAGGTTCAGTACACTTATGGTTGGTACTCAGCAAGGCCACAAGAAATAACCAGAATGTGATTTATATCCATCTTTAAGTTTATTAATCATGTGAGGGTCCAAGCCGCTCTTGACCGTGAGCACGACTGATATATCAGTTTTACACTCTGCAGAGGTTGTACACTTTACCCACAATTCGTGTTTTCCATGTCGCCCGGGTTTGCAAAGCCCTTAAACACTTCCTTTGGTGAGTGGCTAGGGATTCACAACGAGGCTTTTCCAAAGAATCATTATATGTACGCACTGGTCCCTTTTTCTGCGGTATCTCAGAAGACAAAGCTTCCTTCACCCGCTCCTCAAAGCTCAATAACCCAAAAATCCACCAATCAAACGCCCAGGCACGACATATAGATCATCTAGTTACTTAGCCAAGACTAGAGCCATACAGTATTGTGGTTGCACTGTTTTCTTGGGTGGTTCTCCATGTTCCAATTAAATCAAGTATTCTCATAAATAAGTATAGATAGAAGTATGGTTAGGGTCACTTGCCTTTCTCCAACGAAAAGCTACTCTTACTGCTCTTCAGCTCAGGCTCACTTGGAAATCTTGATTCTTCAATCTTCGAACAATGATCCTTCTACTCGGAACAATCATCGGACAAACATACAAAGCAAACAACAAGATACATCTAAGAACAATACACCAAACAAAAGAAAAGCTTTAAAAGATCGCACTAAAAGATAGGGCTCGTTGCTATGGTTACAAGAGCGCAAGAAACGCGAAAAACGGAACTAAAATGGTGATTCTATAGACTAAACGGTGCTTCAGGGATCTAGTCGCAATTAACAAAAGGGTTAAAGACTAACAGAAAAGATTTGTAAGACACAACAAAATGTGCTCATAGAGGATAACAAGGTGATAAAACTATTGCACACATCACAAGGATCACGTGAGCACAAGAATCGATGAAAATGGAGTTAAAACGAAGAAGTTATAGCCAAAACAAGGTTCTAGTGGCTTATTTGTGAAGAAACAGAGCTTCCATGGGCTAGATCTGAAGAAACTAGGGGTCTAAACATAATTAAACCTAAACTTCGGGGGTTAACTTGAAAAACTACAGCATAAGGATGGCAGGTTCTTTACTAGAAAAGTTCGAGGGGTTTTCTAAAAAGTTTTGGATGAAAACAGAAATACTTTTGAACTCAGGAGGACTGCAAGTTTATTTAAATAAAACGGAGGGGCTCTTTTGCAAAACACACCCTGGTTGACCGGTATAGGTTTAGTTGACTTGGATTGGACCTAATCGTGGCCGTCCGATCGCAATCTAATGGTCAGGACGGGTTGGGGCGGCTGGCGGCGGCGCATCGCCGGACTTGGCCGAAACGGCCGTCCGGTGCTCGATTCGAGCGCGGTTTGCACTAGGGGCAAGCGCGCGGCGCGAGTAGCTCATTTAGGGCGGCAGCGCAGAGCTAGAGCGGGCAGAGCGGAGCTCGCAGCGGTGCACGAAGAGGCTGCGTGGGCGCCGGCGGCGAGCAGACCGCGGCGGGGGCTCGCCGGCGTTTCACGATAACGCGATTCCGGCTCGGTTCAACGCGGATTTTGCACGGGGAGGTAGCGCACGACGCCAGGAACGCGATTGCGGCCTCTACATGGCGGATCGGTGGCGGTGAGGCGGCTCTGTGGCGAGCAGCATTGGAGCAGAGCCGGTGGGCGCGGGCGCGCGCAGGAGCGAGAAGGGGAGGGGAAAAAGGGGTCGGAGAGCTCCCTTGCGAAACTTCTGGGGCTTTGAACTTGTCGAGGAGAAGACACGGGGTCGACGGCGAAATGGCGACGACTCGCGAGCAGGAAGACACCACGACGAAGAGGACGACGAGCTGAGCACTAGGGTGGTGTCGGATTTCACCGGAGATGCACGGATGCGGAGGATGGTGGGATTCTGGGGAAAAGATTATTTTAGGGATTCCCAATCAAGGAGCCTCCCTATGGATAGTCTATATTTTTGTGTGGAGTTGCCATGAGAGGTTGGTTTAATATATAGGGAGAAAAGTCTCACCATCCCACATCAACTAGCAATGTGGTACAAAACCTCCCTCCCATGCTAATGGGCTTTACGTGCCTTTAGCCCATTAGGGAACACACGAATGGGCCCTTGAGGTCCATTAGAGATTTATGTACTTTTGATAGACTTAGCCCATTTAAAATTCGGAATTAATTATTTTGAAATTAAAATAATTCTAGAAAAATCTCGAATTCATATTTAAAGTCCGAAAAATATTCCAAATGGCCCGAAAATTCTAGGAAAAATCCTAGAAATATATTGGGACCTAACGAACTCAAATAAAATATTTGGAGCTCATGAGAAGATATGGAAGAGCCTCTAAAAATTAGAGTTTGCTCTAGGGAAAATGGGAAAAGAATCCAGAAAAATCCGGAAAATTCCCGGGAAGAACTTTTGATGATAGAACACGTTTTGAAAGGTTTTCACACTCAACAACACTATGCATGTGACATGAATGCATCACCAGAAGAACAACATCATTTAATTTGAAAAACAACCAATATTTATTTTCTTTTACACTAAATTCTCTGTGAAGAAAAATAAATGTTGAGAAAATTTTAAAATTGTGAGAAAATTGTTGTTTTATTTTTAATTTTAATCACATCTTGAATTTCAAAAATTCCAGGGTGTGACAGAACTACCCCTCTTAAAAAGGAATCTCGTCCCGAGATTCACAAGGTTAGCAAGTGAAAGTGCTTCTCGGCCCCTAGTATGTTTTGATCGATTGATTGACACCACGATTAAAGGACTAACTATCTTGTTGAGTATATGAGCAGGAATTGATTATCATAATTGTAATCTATGTGATGAAATGAATCAAGATTCAAGACACATGCTCATATGACAAGATGAATGACATGTTCTAGTATGAGAATATTAACAAGCAACAGCTACCATAAAAATTGGGATATGTATCAACGATAAAGAATTTATTCGTATATCCAAATGAAGCTTGTTGATGTAAGTGGAATTCAAAATGACAAGCTAAGGTATTGTGAATGAGACAAAGGTGTATGCTTAGGTATAGTCTCACAATTGGAGAAACTTGTCATAAGGAATGTATGAGATAGTTGTTGATCAAGCAAGCATGAAAGAAATGATGTTAATTGTAATGTCAAAATCAATGTGAGTTCAAGAGGGCTCTTGAGGATAAATGGATGGGATCGAAAGACGTGTTTCTATAGGCTATGTAAGCAAGGGCTTGGCATGAGCAAAGAAACCGATAATGATCAAGTCCAAGAATTCTAAGAGACATGGAGAATTTCATATTGACAAGTGTCATTCATTAGAGAAGAAAAATTTCTTGTGGATCAAAATGGATTTCATTGTAAGTTAAATATGATACAAGCCTACATGAAGCTATATGTGATGCAAGGATGAAGTGTTGAAATTCGGGAATGGGTTTCTAGGTACTAAGCTTGGAGAAGGGCAATTGTGGTTGTGCCGAGGAACCAATGCTAGGGTGACGAAACGTTCTTTGAGTTCAACTTGAAGAATCTTGGTCATGTGTGGTGTTCATGTTGGCAAGTATCAATCTTTCTAGAATCTTATTGTGAAGACGGTGACTTGAACTAGAAGTGGATTTCATTCAAGGATAAAGGTTCAATGTCACTAGCTCAAGGAAGATGTGCTCAAAGTAAAGAAGCCAAGTTGGATGCACACATCAGATTGTGATTGATCAACACACGGCATAGGATAAAAAAGAGAAGCTCAAGAAGTTGAAATGTAATTTATCTTTGATCTTGAGTTTAGGTATGCCGTACTATCAAGAGGGATGCATCACAATGATCTTTGGCTTAGTCTCAGTGCTCAAGTAACCCATGTGAGTTGAGAGAGACACAAAAGCCTCACATACACATTTTAACATTGCTGCCAGGGCAAATCCGGAAGTTCCGGATTTGGAATCCAGAAGTTTCGTATGTGCAGGATCTGCGTGAACCTGCTCAAGGAACTTCTCTGAGCAGACTCTACAATTGGGGTTTGAATTTACAAACATTTTTAGCACTACTCTTATTGTGTTCACTCTGTTATGAGTGAACTCGGAAGTTCCGGATTGACAAACCCGGAAGTTCCGTGTTCACCTACTGTCTAGCCCAAATCCGGAAGTTCCGAATTTGAAACCTGGAAGTTCCGGGTTTGGCAGACAGTGAATTTAATCTGCTGCATTTGCGTGAAAATTTGTAGGTGCGCCTATTCACCCCCCTCTAGGTGACATCACGGTCCTTTCAATTGGTATCAGAGCCTAACTTCACATCAAAGCTTAACCGCCGTGAAGAAATGATGTCGACGTCCTATGAGGTACCCATTGAGCCACTTGTAAGTGATGGCTCAAATTATGCTTCCTGGTCCATTCAGGTTTGTAAACATTTGCGGAAACTTGGTCCGCTTGCTGAACGGGTTGTAGTTGCAAGCATCCTTCCTCCAAATTTTAGTTGGAAAAATGTTGATATAACAAATCAAAGGGAAATGGATTGCATGCAACTCAATGCGTTAGTTACTGATTATTTGCTGAGTAATGTATGCGCAGAAGTTAATGATATCATTCTTGAGGATGAAGAAATGCGAGAAAATGCTCATCTCATTTGGAAATTTCTTAAGAATCTTTATGACAAAGATTGCTCAGTACCATCAGTAATCAGCACAGCTTATCAAAAATCATCTGATAAGAGTTGGGAAGACAAAGTTACAGAAACCAGTGACTCAGCTCCAGAAATTACAGCAAACCCGGAAGTTCCGGATTCAGAACCCGGAAGTT
Organism: Panicum virgatum; assembly: GCF_016808335.1. Classification (NCBI taxonomy): domain Eukaryota; kingdom Viridiplantae; phylum Streptophyta; class Magnoliopsida; order Poales; family Poaceae; genus Panicum; species Panicum virgatum. The sequence goes on from NC_053152.1 coordinate 50,444,415, forward strand.
CCAGATTGGAGGATAATGCTGAAATATATCAATCAGATGATGAATCTGCCTCTAATGGTTCTGCTCAATCACATTATGGTCATCATCAGTGCTTTGTGGCCACAGCTGAAGACAATTCAGATTTAGATATTGATAGTGGTAGTAATTATGATAGTGATGATGATGACGAGGAGCTAATGCTTGAAATTAGAAAAGTAAGCAAGAAGAGCAAAGAAACAATCCTTGGGCTGATGAAAAAGGTGATGAAGCAAGATCAAGAAATAAAGAAACAAAAGAAGGTTCTCAACAAAAAGGATGATGAAATCAAATGTCTTGCTCTAGTAGAAGAGATAAATCATGCTCTCAAGACTGAATTGGAAGAGCTTACTAGCAAGCATATGGACCTTCAAAATCTACATCAGAAACTCAAGTGCTCCAATGACCAACTTGTGGATTTATTTGTCAATCTAGAAGTTGCTCATGGGGTCATAGTTACAATGGTGAAATCATACAAGCAAATTGACAACACTTGCTCACAAAATGAGAACAAAGAGAAACAATCTTGGTATGAGCAAGTGGTCGTGAAAGATTGCAATGATGACCTCGCACTAGAAAATGAAGTGCTCAAGCAAGAGGTTGAGAGGCTCTCACAAGGCTTGTCAAAATTGAAAGGCAAGAGTGTTGTACAACCTTCTCAAGATAACCGTGAGACCATGGTGAAGAAGCTTGAGAAGGGGTCCACCGTGCAAAACTCATGCAACCTTATACACAAGTCAAAGGAGAGCAAGTCTCAAACAAAGAAAAGGGATTTAGCTCATGTCAAATGCTTCAAGTGCTCCAAATTGGGACATTATGCTTCAATGTGCTCAAATATGCAAGAAGGCCAGAAAACTCTCTCCAAGAGACAAAGAAGTCTTGCCAAAAGAAGATGTTTTGGCTGCTGCAAAATGGGACACAGAATTGCAACTTGCCCAGACAAGTCAAGCAAACCCGGAAGTTCCGGATGGTACAACCCGGAAGTTCCGGTTTTGAAATCACAACGGCACTTCAGGCCAAACATAGGCTTCAAGAAGGCTCAAGAAAAATATTTGGAGAGGAAAGCAGTTAAAGGCAATAAGAACAATCCATCAAGCAACATCAAGCACAAAGTTTGCTATACATGTCGAGAAAAAGGACATCTTGGTAAGGATTGTCCAAAGGGTAACTCTTCTAAGCCAAACTTGATCAACAATGTAACTTTATGCTATAGGAGACCTTCAAATGGTGTTGGTGCTGGTAGGATGATGAGTTCATCAACTACTCGCCCAAGAGCCATTTGGGTTCCCAAATCTTTGTTGACTAAACTTTGTGGACCCAACTTGGCTTGGGTACCAAAATGTGCTTGAAAGAATTAGCAGGTACTCAGAGATGCATTGTGGACTTGGTGAACATGAGAAGAGCTTCACCTCAATATCATTGTCCAAAGTTCATCTAGAAAATCGCCAAGTTCAACTCAAACCGATCCATCAATCCAATGCATCTCCGACAACAAGTATCTTCTTCTTAGATAATCAAGTTCTAATATCTGAAATTGCTTAGTGTGGTTTCAAGTAGCATCCTTTGTAAATTTGAGTTATCTATGCAAATATCAATTGTGATGCTCTTAACAAGCTTTGTGGTGGAGCTAGTGCTTTAGTAACATTACAGGAGCATCTACAAGTGTTGAAGAATCAAGAAAGGTTAAGAATTCATGGATTACACTAAGTCAAGAGAGTCTGGTAAATCTGGAAGTTCCGGATTTTGAAACCCGGAAGTTCCGGATTTCCAAAGAAATTACAGTCGAGGAACATCTGCAGAAATACAGTGGTCTTGACCTGACTCTTAGGACTGTGAGCTCATTCTTGACTTACTCAATGTTTTAGATTCAATCTTTGATTAAATTCGACCAAGATATGAAACGAGTCTCCTCAAGTGTCTTTATTGATCACAAGTGCATATCTCAAGAATCCTATCCTTGATGCACTTATTTAGGGGGGAGCTTATTTCATATTTTGTGTCTTGCTACTAACCTCGTTTTCAAGGCTTCATGTGTGTAGAAAACATATACATGATCACAAGGGTAATATGCTTCACTACGAGTATGCCACTTGACTTCAAGGTCACCAATCCAACTTGAAAAAGGTGTATCTAAACTCAAAATTGGATTGATTATCACTTTGTGTGGCTGCTCTCCATAATATGGCTGAAGTTTCTCATTTGGTCTTAATCGATCAAAAGATGCACATATACTTGCCTCCATATACATGTGTGCATTATTTACTCTTGAGAAACTTAGTCCACCATGTTATGAGGCTTTACTGCTTAACGATTCATTGCCTTCCACATTTAAAGAATCATCAAGCACAAAGCTAGGGTTTGTACTACTAATGTGATTTACTTGGACTTCTGAGCTTTTCATGATTAATCGAAAGAAAAGAGTTCAAGTTATGTTTATAATGATTATGTGCAAGCCATGTATGTGAGATCCTTCTCTTGTGAAGGACATGGAACCTAAAGGGCCAAGGTATGTTTTATTAGGGTCAAGTATTTATGTTTTGCATCTAGGCCCTCTACATGCTAGTGTGTGCATGTTTTGTATCAAGTAATTCAAAGTCATTTAGTGTAACTTTAGATATTTGGTTGATACCTTCTTTTGAGATTGACTTAGTGTCAAGGGAACTAGATTGTTGTGAGGTATGAGCCAAATATGCTAAGAACAGTACTTGACTTGAGTTACTAGATACATGAATGTTATAGGATAGATTTCTTCGAAAACCCAACTAGTATGCTAGGTTGTATGCTGTTTGGAAACTTTTGGTTCTTGGTCTTTGTGACATTGTCAAGTTGCCTTGTGGTTATAGTTACACTTGTTTGATTGTTGGCTAACCACAAAGCAATAAGACTCTCAAGTCCATAGGATCTATTCCAATCTCATCTCAAGGGCTATATTCTTTGGAAATGCTATCTCTCATCAAATTCAAGCCTAGGTTTCTATTTCAAATGGATATCTAAGACGAAGGAACCAAAATATCAAAATATTTCTCTTGTCATGGCCCTATCATCTAGAAATCAAACTCTATCAACACTTTTGAGATATTTTGCCCAATTCTGAGAATAGTCCAGATTCTCTGGGTTCCAGCCCGGATTCTCTGGGGAGGCCCGGATACTCTGGCATTTCTCCCGAATTCTCTGGAGTTTACCCAGGAACAGAAGCAAACCCGAAAGTTCCGAGTTTACAACCCGGAAGTTCCGGATTCAAGTGGGTAAAAATATTCACCTCAAAAATTCTGAGAAATTTCCATGGCTATAGAGTTCCAAAATTATTATGGATGTTCAAGAAGTTGGAACTTACTTTTATCTCGGGCAAATACACTCAAAATCAAGTCAAGTCAGAGGGGTTTTGTGAAACCCGGAAGTTCCGGATTTCAACAGTTATATCACTATTTGGCCCGTGACTTACTCTTTCACCCCTTATTCACTCTCTCACATACTGCCCGACACTTCTACTGTTCGGGAGAGGCGATTTTGTGGCGATTCAAGGATTTGACCAAGGATTTCAAGGGGCAAAGGTGGGCCCTTGGTGATTTCAATCCAGAGGTTCCGAATCCACCCTCTGGAATCGATTTCAAACCCTTCCCACCATGAGCAATGGTACAAAATCATTCCTTTTGCCCGATCTCTTTACCTAGGATTGATCTGTTCGATTCCTTTGGTAGAACACCTACATTTAGACCATAGATGTTATCCCTAGCAAAAGAATCATGTTTCCATGGTCGATTTTGATGGTGCTCGAAGTTAGGGTTTTCTGGGCAAACCCGGAAGTTCCGGGTTTCAAATCCGGAAGTTCCGGATTTACCCAGAAAACTAGAATCCAGCTCTGATCTTCCAAATTATCTGTTTCTTTCACTCAAAATCATTGCTATCCTAAATCCAAGGTTCCTCTTTTGTTCTCACAGATAATTCATATGAGGAAATGTTTGTTTTGAGGAGGAGCAAAAATCCTAATGTTCCTATTGGGACAAGGAGATCCATGAGGCAACTTTCCAGAGGCACCTTGCACATTGAAGATGAGCCAGAGATTCAGGAGGAAAACAACACCTCTAGTGATGATGGGGAGGAAAGTGATCCAAACTATCAGGAATCACCTCCCCATGGGACAAAGAGGAGTGGTAGGAAAATGAGGGGCATTAGCAACAGTGGTGGCCATGGGATTAGCAGTGGTGGTGCTCAACTCAATGATGATGATGAGGAGGAAGAAGAACATGTACAGCAGTCCGGAAAGCCACTCTTTGTGACTGGAGTCATGTTGAGAAAGCCAAGTGTTCCCCATGACTATATCATGACTAATTACATGAAGAGGGGAATGACAGACAAAGTAAGAAAAGAAAGATTTAAGAATCTTTTGCGTGCTAAAAAAAGGAAGAAGTGTTGATTATAGATTTCACACCAAGTTCCATCAAGACTTCTATGTGAGTGCAATTCTTAGCAAGAAATACAAAGTGGCACGCTCTCAATTTATGAATTGGCCAAAACTTGAGAGCATGAGAGATCCAATCTTTAATGAGATCATTAGTGCATGCAAGGCTAAGCACATATACAAAATCATGGCATTTCAATATGATTGGAATATTGAAGTGATTGCCCAATTTTATGCCACTTGCTATTTTGAAACACATGATGATATGAGATGGGTCCATTGGATGACAGAGGGAAAATGGTATAAAATTAATTATATTGAGTTTGCAGTCATGTTTGGATTTGGGAGAGCTGATGCAGAAAGAGATAGACTTCACCTTAGCTCTCCTCTCCCCAAAGAAGAAATGAAATGCATGTACTTACCTGGCAGGGAGTCAGAGATTGGGGGGCCTAAAGGACTGATTCTATTTTATGCATATCTTAACAAGTTCTTTAGGAAGACACTTGCTCCTAGAGAGGGTGATGCTCACAATATATCGTCCTATGGAAAGAATTTGCTATATGCTTTAACTCCTAGTGAGCCAGAGTTCAGTGTGTTTGATTACATATGGGAGGAAATCAAGTCCATATCTGAATCACCTCAAAAGTGTTGTGGTTTTGGAGCTTATCTCATGTTCATGATTGATCAAAAGACCAACAAAAGATTTGAGTGTGATTACAAACATCCTCCTGTTGATGTCAAGATGGACTCACACCCCGGACCCACTCTTGCTGAAATTATTGCATCTAGAGAGCAAGCTGCAGCTCCAGGTGATGGTGATACAACCCCACATGCTCCTACTGTACCACATGTCCCTACTCGCTCCTATTCTAGGCGTGGTGGCTCTAGATTTCAAAATTAGGAAAAGCCTCCCTCTCCAATTAGAAAGATGTTCAACATGATTTTTGGAATGTGCAAGTCCACAAATGATGTGGTGCACAAGGAGAGGGAAAGGAGGAAGAAAGACACTTTGAGGCTAAAGAAATTGCAAGAAGCCATGTTGCCCAATGATCCTCCCTCACCCATTGGCTCAGAAGGACAGCAAAGTGAGCCTGAATCTATGGAGCAAATGAATGCTAGATATCAGCAAGAAGATTATTGGGGGCAACTCTATGGTAGTGGCACACATCCTATGTTAACCCTACTATTGTTGACCCCTCGACCGCTCCTTTCATGCCTCAGGCTCCTCAGTTTCCACCTCCATCTTATGGGTTTGATGCTTTTGGTGCTTGGATGTTTGACCAACATGTTGGTGATGCCGGCCAAGGTTCGAGTAGGCAAGATGGAAGACAAGACGATGAGGATGATGATCAGTAGTAGAAGCCCCAGAAAGACTCCCCTCAGGCCCTTCTTGGTGATAGATGACAAAGGGAGAGAGATTATTGAAGATTAAAGCTTCTACTCAGTTTTCAGTGTTTCTGGTCAGGCAAACCCGGAGGTTCCGGGTTTCCAAATTTGGAAGTTTCGGATTTGGGTGTGGGATGCCACATGGCATGTAATAAATTCGTTTTAGCTCATGAGGACTTGAGAACAAATTGTATTGTGTGATATTGTGTGGTGAACCATGTTTAGATACTTTAAACTAATATGTGATGCTGGTTAGTGTGATAAAAGGTGATGAAATGATGTTTTGTTGTTTTTAGGCCAGTTCTGCCTGACAAATCCGGAAGTTCCGGATTTGGAACCCGGAGGTTCCGGGTTTGGGCTGACAGAACTGACCTGCTTCTTTTATCTTGCTTTTGTGTGAGATATCTGTCATATGCATCACGTATTATTTGATCACACATTTGTTTTGCACTCCACGGACGCTAAGATTTAGGGGGGGCTCTTTGTTTTTTTTAAATATGTGCAAAAGGGCATTTGAGGCCAAATTGATTGAATTCCATTCACTGCACATAGTAAGGGGGAGCTCCTACTAAATCTGAAAATTCAAAACTTCAATTTGTTATATCTTTTTGTAAGATTTAATCGGTGTTGTCATCAATCACCAAAAAGGGGGAGATTGAAAGTGCATCTCGGCCCCTAGTGTGCTTTGGTCGATTGATTGACACCACGATTAAAGGACTAACTATCTTGTTGAGTATATGAGCAGGAATTGATTATCATAATTGTAATCTATGTGATGAAATGAATCAAGATTCAAGACACATGCTCATATGATAAGATGAATGACATGTTCTAGTATGAGAATATTAACAAGCAACAGCTACCATAGAAATTGGGATATGTATCAACGATAAAGAATTTATTCGTATATCCAAATGAAGCTTGTTGATGTAAGTGGAATTCAAAATGACAAGCTAAGGTATTGTGAATGAGACAAAGGTGTATGCTTAGGTATAGTCTCACAATTGGAGAAACTTGTCATAAGGAATGTATGAGATAGTTGTTGATCAAGCAAGCATGAAAGAAATGATGTTAATTGTAATGGCAAAATCAATGTGAGTTCAAGAGGGCTCTTGAGGATAAATGGATGGGATCGAAAGACGTGTTTCTATAGGCTATGTAAGCAAGGGCTTGGCATGAGCAAAGAAACCGATAATGATCAAGTCCAAGAATTCTAAGAGACATGGAGAATTTCATATTGACAAGTGTCATTCATTAGAGAAGAAAAATTTCTTGTGGATCAAAATGGATTTCATTGTAAGTTAAATATGATACAAGCCTACATGAAGCTATATGTGATGCAAGGATGAAGTGTTGAAATTCGGGAATGGGTTTCTAGGTACTAAGCTTGGAGAAGGGCAATTGTGGTTGTGCCGAGGAACCAATGCTAGGGTGACGAAACGTTCTTTGAGTTCAACTTGAAGAATCTTGGTCATGTGTGGTGTTCATGTTGGCAAGTATCAATCTTTCTAGAATCTTATTGTGAAGACGGTGACTTGAACTAGAAGTGGATTTCATTCAAGGATAGAGGTTCAAGGTCACTAGCTCAAGGAAGATGTGCTCAAAGTAAAGAAGCCAAGTTGGATGCACACCTCAGATTGTGATTGATCAACACACGGCATAGGATGAAAAAGAGAAGCTCAAGAAGTTGAAATGTAATTTATCTTTGATCTTGAGTTTAGGTATGCTGCACTATCAAGAGGGATGCATCACAATGGTCTTTGGCTTAGTCTCAGTGCTCAAGTAACCTATGTGAGTTGAGAGAGACACAAAAGCCTCACATACACATTTTAACATTGCTGCCAGGACAAATCCGAAAGTTCCGGATTTGGAATCCGGAAGTTCCGGATTTGGCACACGTGGTACTAACGGCTAGTTGGTTTGAAAACCCGGAGGTTCCGGGTTGTAGAATCCGGAAGTTCCGAGTTCTAACTGTCACATAACGGCTAGTTTTGTTGGGACCGGCTATTTATACCCCTTAGCCCCCTCCTTGGTGGGCTGCTGTTCCAGGCTCTATTCTGTTCATTGCTGGTCGTCCCAAGAAGCTTGGTAGCCATAGTTGAGCTCTCCCCAACCTCTCTTTGTGAGATTGTGTGATTAGTGTATATTCTTGAGTTGGGTTGAGAGAGTGAATGCTTGAGAGCACTAGAGAGCACAGCAAACCTTGAGCACTTGAGAATAGCCGTGATTTGATTCGCATTTGTTACTCTTGGAGGTGAAGCCTCCTAGATGGCTAGGCGTCGCCGGTTAGCTCCCAAGGATTGTGGTGAGCAGCGGCAAGTTTGTTGCAGCACCGATCTTGTGCCACGAGGGGGCATGGTCATATAGTGGAAGGAGGAAATAGCTTGACCTTGGAGTTGATATAAGCTTCCTCAACGGAGACTAGGATTCACACGTGGGTGCACGGGGTGAATCTGAACTTCGGTAAAACAAATCCTTGTGTTCATTGCATTTACATTTGTTTGAGTATTTGAGGAGCTCTCCATTAAACACTTGTGTCTTGGAGATATTGTTGTTTCGTATGTGCAGGATCTGCGTGAACCTGGTCAAGAAACTTTTCTGAGCAGACTCTACAATTGGGGTTTGAATTTACATTCATTTTTAGCACTACTGTTATTGTGTTCACTCTGTTCTGAGTGAACTCGGAAGTTCCGGATTGACAAACCCGGAAGTTCCGAGTTCACCTACTGTCTAGCCCAAATCCGGAAGTTTCGGATTTGAAACCCGGAAGTTCCGGGTTTGGCAGATAGTGAATTTAATCCGCTGCATTTGAGTGAAAATTTGTAGGTGCGCCTATTCACCCCCCCCTCTAGGCGACATCACGGTCCTTTCAGCAAGAGACAAAGGTTTAGGTGGGTACCATCCGACACACATTAACTTTCTTCTCAGTTATCCCTTCTTGCAATGTATTCTTCTTAATTCCTGATAACTCACACAAAACACTTCGCGGATACTCAATCTAATTCCTCCTTTAACTTCCATTCTTTCCACAGCTTTGTTGACACATCTTTAGAAGAACATCCTTCGTACCTTGATAAAGTGATTTGAATAGAGCTTAGTTGCTTCTTCTGGCTTGAGTATATGGTATCACTTCTCAAGTCCACAAACACATCTCATAACCTTCAAGTAAAGTGACGAAGATAAGCCAACCGTAATGTTCAGATCTTTTCATACATCCTCAAGCAGCCACTGCGTTGTAGAAACATGATTTTCTTGGTTTAGTATCTTGGCGACTCGTGGTGGCATGAGAATTGGAGACTGACGGCATTCTCATTTGGCAGAGATATCCCGATCATCCGTCTTGGCAAGGGGATCAACTGATGACGTCTGACCGAGTGTATGGCTATTGGAGCTTCGGTTCTTGGGTTGATCATCATCCTCCTTTTTACCAACTCTTTGTGGTCACATCTTAAATAAATCAAGGTGGAGGGGGGAAAGACATGGGGGTAACAGAAAGGGAAAAGAGTGCATTCTTGTCTGCAGCTTCTTTCATTTGTCGATCATTGTAGACGCTTGAAGACTTCTACTATTGCTGTCCGTGTTGCCATGAACTTCTACTATTGCTGTCCGTGTTGCCATGAACTTCTTTCTTGACATCCTTTAAAGGATTAGGTAGAAAGATAGAAGATAACAAGGAGGTGGGAGGTACATAAGAACCCATCTAGGCAACCGATGTCATTGTAGGTAGAAGACTCACAATACACCAACAATCATTACAAAGAAGCGAATCAAACAAGGTCATAAAGACAAGCATCATCACGCAAACACCGAATTCCACCAGTCAATACGGTTAAGAAACGATGCTAAACGTTGCTAATAGAGTTAGAAGGGGTACTCCTAAGCTTGATTATATCTTCCAGCTTCGTCATGGCTGACATGTGCCTCCTTCAGCGTGTCCAGCGTTGACTCCACCTTCGTGTTTGTAGTGGTAGTGAGAGTGTCATAACCTTTCTCAGGCTTCAGACTTGATTCTTTGGTGGCGCTCTGAATCCTTCATCCAACTTGAGCAGGATTGTGGGCAAGTGGTATGATTCCAATTGGTTCGACTTGACTCCTCATGATGAACTAGTAGCTTCATTCTTCAGATGGCTTGCACAAGCATTAGGGTACGTGGCATGAAATATCTAAACAATTTTGAATCAGAAAAGATACTTTGGAATTCAAATCAAGAGATGAATCCAAAGCGATATTTATTTGGGAGGAAAGGGAAGGAGAGGGTGTCGAGAATTAGAAAAAAAGGAGTAATTGACCTAGGGTTGAGCATCAATAAGAAAATTATAAAGGCGAGAGTAGGTCAAGATATAAAGATTGCGGATTTTGTTTTACATTTGCAATTAAGAAAGTGCAAATGAAATAAAGGGTCAGGTATGAAAGATGAGTTATCAAGGTTCAATGAGAAAGGAAAAAAAAAGTTTAGGAGAGAGGATATTCAATGGAGGGGGTCAAAGAATAAGCAGGGATAGATTTTATATCAGAAGAAACCTTAAAAAACGACCATTGCTACCTAGGCTTACGTCCTACAGTCGATACAGCTCTAATACCACTTCTGTCACACCCGGTTTTAAGAACAAAACCGAATGCATAACTATATGTATGTCAGGATCAAGTTTCATACATATAGAGACATTATAAGTGAATAATCAGTAACAGTATCACGAAAAAGAGAAACTAAAACAATTAAAAGACTATCAGAGTTATACAACTTATCCTGGAAACGAAGGCTTCCAACTTCACAGGCAATCGACTGGGGGTTGCGTACGCCTAGAACTCAGCAACATCTTCAGAAATCTATATACACCTTCTTCTTCTGAGCAGCAGTAAGTAAGAGTGAGTACACTTATGGTTGGTACTCAGTAAGGCCACAAGAAATAACCAGAATGTGATTTATATCCATCTTTAAGTTTATTAATCATGTGAGGATCCAAGCCGCTCTTGACCGTGAGCACGGCTGATATATCAGTTTTACACTCTGCAGAGGTTGTACACTTTACCCACAATTCGTGTTTCCCATGTCGCCCGGGTTTGCAAAGCACTTAAACACTTCCTTTGGTGAGTGGCTAGGGATTCACTACGAGACTTTTCCAAAGAATCACTATATGTACGCACTGGTCCCTTTTTCTGCGGTATCTCAGAAGACGAAGCTTCCTTCACCTGCTCCTCAAAGCTCAATAACCCAAAAATCCACCAATCAAACGCCCCAGGCACGACATATAGATCATCTAGTTACTTAGCCAAGACCAGAGCCATATAGTATTGTGGTTGCACTGTTTTCTTGGGTGGTTCTCCATGTTCCAATTAAATCAAGTATTCTCATAAATAAGCATAGATAGAAGTATGGTTAGGGTCACTTGCCTTTCTCCAATGAAAATCTACTCTTACTGCTCTTCAGCTCTGGCTCACTTGGAGATCTTGATTCTTCAATCTTCGAACAATGATCCTTCTACTCGAAACAATCATCGGACAAACATACAAAGCAAACAACAAGATACATCTAAGAATAATACACCAAACAAAAGAAAAGCTTTAAAATATCACACTAAAAGATAGGGCTCGTTGCTATGGTTACGAGAGCGCAAGAAAAGCGAAAAATGGAACTAAAACGGTGATTCTATAGACTAAACGGTGCTTCAGGGATCTAGTCGCGATTAACAAAAGGGTTAAGGACTAACAGAAAAGATTTGTAAGACACAACAAAATGTGCTCATAGAGGATAACAAGGTGATAAAACTATTGCACACGTCACAAGGATCACGTGAGCGCAAGAATAGATGAAAACGGAGTTAAAACGAAGAAGTTATAGCCAAAACAAGGTTCTAGTGGCTTATTTGTGAAGAAACAAAGCTTCCATGGGCTAGATCTGAAGAAACCAGGGGTCTAAACATAATTAAACCTAAACTTTAGGGGCTAACTTGAAAAACTACAGGCTAAGGACGGCGGGTTCTATACTAGAAAAGTTCGAGGGGTTTTCTAAAAAGTTTTGGATTAAAACAGAAATACTTATGAACTCAGGAGGACTGCAGGTTTATTTAAACAAAACGGAGGGGCTCTTTTGCAAAACACACCCTGGTTGACTGGTATAGGTTTAGTTGACTTGGATTGGACCTAATCATGGCCGTCCGATCGCGATCTAATGGTCAGGATGGGTTGGGGCGGCTGGCGGCGGCGCAAGCGACCGGCGGCGAGCTAGGGGCGGCGGCGCATCGCCGGACTTTGCCGAAACGGCCGTCCGATGCTCGATTCGAGCGCGGTTTGGACTAGGGGCAAGCGCGCGGCGTGAGCAACTCATCTAGGGTGGCAGCGAAGAGTTAGAGCGGGTGGAGCGGAGCTCGCGGCGGCGCACGGAGGGGCAGCGTGGGCGTCGGTGGCGAGCAGACCGCGGCGGGGGCTCGCCGACGTTTTGCGATAACGCGATTCCGGCTCGGTTCAACGCGGGTTTTGCACGGGGAGGTAGCACACGACGCCAGGAACGCGATAGCGGCCTCTACATGGTAGATCGGCGGTGAGGCGGCTCTGTGGCGAGCGGCGGCGGAGCAGAGCCGGTGGGCGCGTGCGCGCACGCAGGAGCGAGAAGGGGAGGGGAAAAAGGGGTCGGAGAGCTCTCTTGCTACCTTGCGAAACTTCTGGGGCGGTGAACTTGTCGAGGAGAAGGCACGGGGTCGACGGCGAAATGGCGATGACTCGCGAGAAGGAAGACACCACGATGAAGAGGACGACGAGCTGAGCACTAGGGTGGTGTCGGATTTCACCGGAGATGCACGGATGCGGAGGATGGTGGAATTCTGGGGAAAATATTATTTTAGGGATTTCCAAACAAGGAGCCTCCCTATGGGTAGTCTACATTTTTGTGTGGAGTTGCCATTAGAGGTTGGTTTAATATATAGGGAGAAAAGTCTCACTATCCCACATCAACTAGCAATGTGGTACTAAAGCTCCCTCCCATGCTAATGGGGTTTACGTACCTTTAGCCCATTAGGGAACACACGAATGGGCCCTTGAGGTCCATTAGAGATTTATGTACTTTTGATAGACTTAGCCCATTTAAAATTCGGAATTAATTATTTCGAAATTAAAAATAATTCTAGAAAAATCTAGAATTCATATTTAAAGTCCGAAAAATATTTCAAATGGCCCGAAAATTCTAGGAAAAATCCTAGAAATATATTGGGACCTAACGAACTCGAATAAAATATTGGAGCTCATGAGAAGATTTGGAAGAGCCTCTAAAAATTAGAGTTTGCTCTAGGGAAAATGGGAAAAGAATCCAGAAAAATCCGAAAAATTCCCGGGAAGAATTTTTGATGATAGAACACGTTTTGAAAGGTTTTCACACTCAACAACACTATGCATGTGACATGAATGCATCACCAGAAGAACAACATCATTTAATTTGAAAAACAACTAATATTTATTTTCTTTTACACTAAATTCTCTGTGAAGAAAAATAAATATTGAGAAAATTTTAAAATTGTGAGAAAATTGTTGTTTTATTTTTAATTTTAATCACATCCTGAATTTCAAAAATTTCAGGGTGTGACAAAGACTAGCCATTGCGATAATAGCTAGCGGTATGCCATCACACTTCCTTATGATTTTATCAAGTAACTCATCATTTTGTTGAGGATCAGAAATTTTGCTCTCACCACGAAATATCCTTGAAAAGAATAACTTCCTAGAGTTCTCATCTGACAATGATTGTAGCTTGTAAACCTCACCAGCTTCTCTGGCAACTTCATGTGTACGAGTAGTTACGATTATTCTACTTTCATTATTGTTCTCAACAATAGCCAATTTGATTATTCCCCAGGATTGTGTGTCCCATACATCGTCAATAACAATGAAGTACCTATCCATCCATCCATAGGACAAAAACATGAGTTGACAAAACTATCTAGAGCATCAATAAAAGCATGAAGTGTGCCGAAACAAAGAATCCAAAAACTAGATTCTCACAATGAATAAATAGAATTAAAATGAATGTCCAAACATAAAATTGGAGCACAATAGGCAATAGGCCTTTTTAACTCAATCCTATTAGTAAGTTGGAAACTGGGAAGCAATATAATAGTTAGAAGCGAATAGTCTGATGTACACCCTCAGACTATCACAAAAGTTCAATTTTCAATATTTAACTACAAAACCAGATAACATATGCCATCCATCAGTCAAAACCGGGCAAATTTGGCCCTTAAAGTGGTTTCAAAGTGGTTTTGTGTTTATTGTTTAAATTCTAATTAGATCTAAATATCTAAACTAATTCATTTTAAATTAGAAAATATGAAACTAGTAACAAATTGTTTCTAAAAATGTAACCTATCTATTACTACTCTATTTGAGTATTAGTTGTTGAATAATAATAGGCATAACTACAAGCGACCAACTATTATGAACATAAAAAATTAGATCCGAATACGAGTATCATGCCAATAAATTGGTTACATTTTTTTTGAAAACTTTTGATACCCATTTCATATCTTTTGATTTAAAATAAATTACATATAATTTCTTTAGTTTAAATTTGAATATTTTTAGTTCTAACAAAATAGAAACCCACCTTTGAAAACACTTAAAGAGCAAAATTTGCTTGGTTTCAACAGTGGAGGGCCTCTGTTATCCGGTTTCATTGTTGAAGGTTGAAAATTAGACTTTGTGATAGTTCGAGTGTGTAAACTGAACTTAACCCCTCATTTCATCATAGAAAGTCAAGATAAAAATGAAGACATGTACTAGCAGTTTATCTCTTCAAACAGAACAGAATTTATATCACGACGTTGAATTAGGTGTACAAATAAGGCACCAAGCAACGGTTGATTCTCTTTCTTAAAAACATTAAAAAGCATATTAGAGTAGAAGCAATGGGCGTACAAAAAGCATATTTGAGTTGAAGCATTGGGCGTGGCTACTGAAACGCACCTCTTGGTTTCAAGAAAATTTTGGAGTTCATTGATGAGCTGCCTTTCATCCAATATGGTAAAATTGAAATCCATGTATTGTTGCTTGTCAAGATCGATTAATATGTCCCTGAAAACTTTCTTCAAATCAGGATTCCGGCCAACCGGAACAAAAGCTGTGCAATCAAATTTCCCCATAAGCTTATCATACACTGCTTAGGCAAGACTCGCCTAAGCAGTGTATGACAAGCTTATGGGGAAATTTGATTGATCCTCCAAATCCAACAACAGAGACTATCTTTTGTTGTGTGGACATGTTATCTCCTTTTGTCAGCCTTGTGATTAGTTCATCCCTTGCCTCATCAATGCCGATAAGGTCGGTCGTCTTAGTATACAGAGATGTTATGCGAGGGTCAATAGATGTTTTGGCAGGAGTAATAATATCGACCTTGTACCTATATATAAAAAACAGTGCAAAATTAAATTCCGAAACAAATACAGTAAGAGGAAATAACAGAAGAATAAAGAATCAAATGCATCTGTTCGTTCAAAAATGAAACAAATGCATTTATGTTTGAGAGATTTTTACCTATCACGTCGCTCTGCCACCTCTTTGACACGCTCCTTGATGTCCTTGATATCTTGGCCGATCTCGTGCCGAGTCTTGGCTTTGGCGATAATATTCCTCATCTTCCTAAAGAATCTTTTGGAGCTCTTTCTGCTTGGGGGATCAGGGCCCTGGACGCGTACAAGGAAGGTGTCCACGATGTCCTCCATGTTGTAGGACAGCACGCGGGCATCATGGGCCCAGATCTTGACCAGCTCACCAACCTGCTCCGGCGGCAGCTCGCCGACGCTGCGGAGGGCAGCTTGAATGCTCTGGAGCTCTTTTGTGAGGAACTCGATGTTCTTCTTTGCTCCCTTCTGCCTTCTGCAGGTTGTACTCATCCTGGAGCAGCTGGCCGAGCTTGGGAAGCAGAGTGCCCAGTGCTCCGGTCGCGAACTCCATGGCTGCAAGGTAGCCGTCCGTGCTGGTTGATTGACTGGGTCTCTGCGCAGCAAGGGGAAGGTGATGTGGTCGTGGAGATGGAGCTCCATCACCGGGTTGCCCTCGTCTTTATAGACTAGAAAATGCAGGGCGCTTGATGGGTGATTCATAGCTTGTGACGAGACACCGTACCGTCCCAAGGATATTCATATTCTGCCAGGTTTAATTCGGGCTGAGCTGCCATGTTTAATGATTCCTTGTCAACGAGAGGGGATGAATTAATATTCATGCTCCGCTGTTCTAAAAATGGATACCATGGATCGACAGCATGTGTGCACATGTAGTTTCAGCGTCAACTGCGGATCACAGCACATTAAGATTATATCAATCGATCTGGCACACTCTACCAACTTGCAGCTAGCATTATCTTAACTACCTCGATCCGAATCAAATCAAGTCAGAAAGGCCTTGAATAAGAAATGCATGCAGATGCTGCTAGCAGTTTGATCCGTCCCGGCTACTAGGAACGTCCCTCTGCGGCCGTCATCGTGAGACACGAGCTACCTGACCACTAGACTAAGATGAATTTGTTTATTTCAGAGTCTTCAAAATAATCAACTTTTTTTTTTCATTTGTGGCAGAGGTAAAGGTACTCAAAAGACCATACTAAGCAGTCTTGAATTGCTCTTGATTCAATAAATTCATAATAATTCAAGGGTATTAAATCCTTGAAGTCTAACTGCAGCCTATTTGCCGGAGCTTTTTGATCAGCTTGATGGGACAATTTAGAAGAGAAATTGGTCTGCCGAGGTAGTGGCGCCGGCAAGAGCCCTGCCATGCTGATGCTTCGCGTGCCGAGAGCCTGCAACCAGTGTCACTGACCCAGCGGGAGGGAAGCGAGTGCATGGAACAGATGTAGCAGAGAGCCCTGTGTTGGTTTGCTCACGCTTGGAAGCAGAGCAGGGCAGAGTGCTGTGTTTCTTTCCATTTTTTGAGGGGTAAGTTCAATATTGATCCTAGCTGGAGAGATCTTTTTCTATTTTGTGACATCAAATCGGTTTGAACAACTTGCCGCGCATGGAGCTAAGGCTTTTTTTTTGGGTGGGTGGGGGGTTTACACCTACATTAGAGTACTTATTAATACCTACATGATATTTTAAGCTTTATTGATATCCTCATGCAATCATATAATATAGTTTTTTATTAAAGTTTTTTTTCGAGCAATATCGGGGGGAGAGGGGGGGGGAGTCGCCCCACCTACTTGATTTGTATTGATCCAAGATACAAAGGTTCAGTACAAAATAAAACCTGGCATCCCAGGTCAAGAATTAAAGGAGGGTTGAGAGGAGCTATCGAGAGGAAAGGTACATTATAATTTTGTGCGGATTCAGTCCTTCCAAAGGTCAACGTAGAGGGAGAGACGACCATATCTGCAACGCCAGATCTCAAGGTCATGGAGAACACGGCGGAGTACATCCATGGTGGAGAGGTTGTCCCGGTTGAAGATCAAGGCGTTCCGAGCCTTCCATATGTGCCAAAGCAGGAGGAGCATGACGTCGGGTCGAGCCTGATCGGGGAGGGGGAGTTCATTGCCGAGAGCCCACGGTGTGCGGTGTTGTCCAGGAAATGGCAAGTGGCCTAAACGAAGCCAAACATCTCTCACACGCGGGCACTCAACAAAACTGTGAGCATCAGTTTCTAGCTGGGTGTGGCACAGTTCGCAGTTTGACTCCTCACGCCCTCGCAGATTTCTACGATGTAAGTGAGCGCGAGTGTTGAGGCGGCCGAGGAAGAGCAACCAGCCGAAAAACTTAACCTTGTTCAGGAGCTTCATTTTCCAAATGTACATGAAATCTATGGAGTTGGCGGCAATAGGGTGCAAGGTCTGATAGGCGCCGCGGGTGGTGAAGACATCATGCGGCGTGTTTGCCAGACGCCGCATGTCCGGCAAGTCTCGAAGTTGGAATGGAGCAAAGCAATCCTGCAGTATTTGGAATTCTGCAGCGGCAGCTGCAGAGAGCCTGTGTTTGAACAAAACCGCCAGTGCAGACGAGCAGAACGTCGCCACTGTGATGCCAGGCCATATGCAGTGGGAGACTTAGTGTGTTATTATCACGTAATGTAGGTAGTAGGTTGAGGTTCTTGACAGATGGAAAATATGAAAAAATATATATTTTTTCTGAAAGTAAAAATAAAAATAATACACATATGCTAGGGCCCACCGTTATTAAGAGCCAGCAGGAATAATTTCCCATCTTTATAATTTCAATTTCAGGATGTATTTTGGATTTCATAACTTTTGCAATATGGAGTCGTATGGAAACAAACTTCATACGTAAATTTTATGTTTCAACAATATCTACAACTTCAAAATTAATTTCTTTAATAGAAAGTTATTTAGGTCCCCCAAATAGTGGATCAATGTTTTATTAGACAATAAGGCGGAATACAATACCCTATTATGATAGCCATGACATATAGATGGGATTGTAAGGAGGTTTCGTGCAATGAGGAGCTCATGAGTTTGAAGACTGGATATCATACACGTGCACATTTCACACGGAAAACGTGTGATTTCTAACTTTTGTTTGCAAATTTCTATTTTGATGACTGTCTGTACCGACTCGTAATGGGAGCCGGCATGTATGAGTGTTCGGCGACAGCACGTATGAGTGTCTTTGTAGTAGAGACACAAGTAGGGGTAAGGGGCTCACTGAGATACCGGGAGTGTTGCTGATTCAAAAATGCAAAAAGGAATTGCCCTAAGTATATCACAAACGGCGTGTAATACAACCTCATAGTAGTATAAAAATCACAACAAGTCATATCTAATCGGGAGTAATGTGCTGGTTACAACGCACATTTCTCTGGTAGCGGATACAAATAATCCAAAACTTGTTATTTTGTTGTTTCTTTCTTATTATATATGTTATATACTTAATGCACTATAACTTAATGTAGGTAGCAACAGGTGGAAAATGTGACAAAATAATTTATTTTTCCAAAGTAGAAGTAAGAGTAATACTCATAAGCTATCTGACTTTCCATAAATTTTACATTAAATAAAATTGAATAGAATCTAAATTAAAATTGGGGCAAGGTGCAATCATTCCTAATTTACTTAATTTTATAGGCAATTGGGAAATAAAATCCCTCATTGCATAGTAGATAACCAACATGCAAGACAAGCACATCAAATTAACCAAATCTATATCACAAAATAAAGTATATGTATGAGATACAAGAAAACTATTTGATGCATGGTAAGCACTACTCTACAGCTTAGCTCAACATAACACGTGCAACAGAAGTACTAATTTCATCAGTGTCAGAAGCATTATTATTTAGTTGCTGATGACACGCACCTCTTGTTTTCCAAGAATTCTTGAAGTTTGTCGATGAGTTGCCTTTCATCCAGTACGTCTACATTGAAACGAGTGTCAAGATCGATTGACATGTCCTTAAAAACCTTCTTCAAATCAGGATTCCGACCAACCAGAATAAAAGCCATGCAATCGAACTGCCCTTTAAGCTTGTCATACATCACTTTGGCAAGCGTTGTCTTGCCTAATCCTCCAAATCCAACAACAGAGACTATCCTTTGTTGCATGGACATATCATCTCCTTTTGTCAGCCTTGTGATTAGTTCTTCCCTTGGCTCATCAATGCCGAAAAGGTCAGCTGTCTTAGTGTACAGAGATGTTATGCGAGGGTCAACAGAGGTTTTGGCAGGTATAATAGTATCGACCTTGTACCTATACAAGAAAACAACACAAATTCTGAAACCAATACGGTAAGAGGAAATTGAAAGAAGAGAAAAATTAAAAATCAAATGCATTTTTGTTTGAGAGATCCTAACCTTTCACGTCGCTCGGCCACTTCCTTGACACGCTCCATTATGTCCTTGATATCTTGGCCAATCTCATGCCGAGTCTTAGCCTTGGTGACAATATCCCTCATCTTCTTAAAGAATATTTTGGAGATCTTTTTGCTTGGGGGATCAGAGCCCTGGACACGCACAAGAAGGTGTCCACGATGTCCTCCATATCGTAGGACAGCTCCCGGGCGTCATGGGCCCAGATCTTGACCAGCTCACTGACCTGCTCCGGTGGCAGCTCGCCGACGCTGCAGAGGGCAGCTTCAATGCTCTGGAGCTCTCTTGTGAGGAACTCGATGTTCTTCTTTGCTCCCTCCTGCAGGTTGTACTCATCCTGGAGCAGCTGGCCGAGCTTGGGAAGCAGAGTGCCCAATGCTCCCGTCGCAAACTCCATGGCTCGTCGAGCGGGTTGGTTGATGATGATTGAGATGTGCAGAGCAAGCAGCAGGTGGTGCGGTCATGGAGGAGCTCAACAACCCTCGTCTTTATCGATGGAGCGAGGATAAGCTCGGTCAATTATGGAGCCTTTGCCCTTGTTGGAAAAAAATTATGGAGCCTCTGTCAGGAACTATGAGACCACCAATGCTGGTATCACGTGCAGTCACGCTGCCGGTCTCGATCGTTACTCCGTTTTGTTTTTCATCTGCCTTGGACCGTCAAACCCGAATCCTGCCCTCCACTTGTGCTGTGAGGTCTGTGCAGTACACTTGTTTCATTATATCATAATAAAAAGAATTTAACTTTGCTACGGCTGTTGGGTACGCATGCTGCAACAGTAGTTTAGTATGCACAGTTGCACACCATCGTATATGAGAAAAGAAAAGAGAGTGTGTAAGACAAAGTGTAATCACACTCTGTCCCCCTGTTCATACCACAACAACAATAATAATATAAATGATATGTATTAGCAATTAATTCTGTTTGACCAGTAGTAAGCAAGCATTTGAAAAGTGGTAATTATGTTATAGTGCACTCAGAACCAACCTTTTTTTAAGAAAAATATCATTCGAATATACTCATGTGAGGTCTTAATTTCAAGTTCTCATGACAAACAAACACAAGATGCTATTTTGGATTATCTTAAATGAGCCATCCTTGCATTTTATTCTTTGGATGTATGCTGAGTTCGGATGTTTGAGAATGGTACTAAAGGAGTTGTCTGAAAACAGTTTATGAAGCTTTTCTATGTTTTTATGACGAAACTTACTTGTGAAAGTTGGTTTGGAGACCGTGGATGTCCAAAACGTTAGTTATTTGTGATTGTAGTGAGTAATGTTTTCAAATTGTAAAATCATGTCTAGATGTAAGGGTATTGATAAGATGATTACTCACAATTAGTCGTCGATCGATCCAATTACTCAAGCCTAGTCGGTCCTAATCGTAGTCTAATTGTCCCATATATTCTAGGACCGATATACTACATAGTATATTGTTTAAAGGAAAGATCAAGATAATTTTGATGGTCAGATGATCACTAACTTAATAAGTTATGATTCTATAGCAACTAGGAAGTTAATTCAACGCCATTAAGAGTAAAACATCAAACCATCTGGGAGCTGAGCACAAAAACACACACCAACACTCACATGATGATGATATGAGAGAGACTCATACCTAAAACCTAATGGGCGACCAAATTACTAGCCAAAAGTTCAAAACCATCGATGGCCCAAAGTTGCCCAGAACTTGCTGGAAACTAGTTGTCCGCATGCTAATCGGATGACTAATTATGGTTAGTCGATACTTAGTCGGACGACCAGACTTCTAGTTGAAATAATCACCTCGGTGAACATGATCAGCGTTGGCAAACCAATAAGCATGATTAATTGTCACTAACCACAATTAGTCGGAGGACTTAACACTACTACAGATTTGGTCATAACAAACGGGCTATCACCGCCGGTTCGTTTCGAACCGTTGGTGATGCCTCATCACCGCCGGGTCCAGAGTTGGTGGCCGTAGTGGCCGTTGGGACTGGTGGTGATGTCCCTCATCACCGCCGGTTGGTAACACGAACCGGCGGTGATAAGGTCGCCGACCATCACCGCCGGTTGGTAACACGAGCCGGTGGTGATGATGGATATCACCGTCAGTTCGTGTTACTATCCGGCGGTGATGAGGTTGTACAGGACAAAACTCCAACCCCTTCTTCCCTTCCCTTCCCATCTTCCCTTTTTTTTCCCCAGCCCGCGCCCCAAATCTCGTCCTGTTCAGCTCGTTCCAATCCAGTCCGCCGCGTGCCCCAATCCCAGCCACCGTCCCCGAGGCCCGGCCGCCGCCCCTGCGCCGTCCCCCGCCCCGAGATCCAGACGCGGCGCCGTCCCCGAGCCCCGGCGCTGCCCCCGAGTCACGGCGCCGCCTCCCCCGAGTCCCGTTGCCGCCGTCCCCGAGCCCCTGCGCCGCCTCCCCCGAGCCCCGGCGCTGCCGTCCTCGAGTGGAGCCGCCATCTGTGAGCCCCGGCGCCGTCACCAGTCCCGGCGCCGCCGCTGCGAGGATGGTAGTTGACTCTGCATCTTAGCCGTTTAATCTCCATTGGAACATTGTGCTAGCAGAAATCTGAGCTTTGCGAGTGCATACACGTGAAATGCCATCACATTGTGCTAGCAGAAATCTGCATGCAGAAATCATCAAGCGCTAGCAGATCACCTGAGCCTCTCAAGTTTTTCATTGCTGATTTCTTCTATTGTTCTGTATTTCCGTCCAACTTGCAGGTATGTGTCTGCTGGAACAAGCTGGCTGAATGGTGCTTTTAGCAAGGTCGCCAAGGCTGGTCATATTGCTGGCTCAAGAACCAGAGAGAAGTTCCAATTAGCGGTGACAAACCTAACAGCCAAAGTAAGTGGTAACTGATAATTAGGACTGTTGCTTACTAAGTCAGTATATACATTATAGTAAAGCATGCCGTATAGATTCAGATTATGGAAATATGTAATTTTGGTAGCTAAGCATCATTGTTTCACAGTCATGGCTGGTGTTGCATAATTCATTCAATCAGTTGACGTCCACTTTGTACATATGTAGTAGACCCGATCCTGATTTAGAGTTATTGCCAGGTGACCGGATCACTGGATCTTAATAAGCTAAATAAAATGTGACCTTGAAATGTCAATGTATAATATCTTATGGTACATGAAAACACTTCTCTTAGTCATGTTCTTCTAGCTATGAAATCTAATTTATCACATTAGTATTCCTCACCATTATATGGCATGAGTTATCATAGCAATATAATACCATTTTACTGATAGTCTGAACTTTAAGTGGCTCAATATTGTTTCCTGAATATATTTCAGGAATGGTTGGTTACCTAACTTCTTTGGTTCTATGACTTCAGTTAATTCTTGCAATACCAAGGTAACTGAACTTATATTCAGTTTTCCCTTTTTGCCTAGCTCAAGCTTTCAAAACTGCAGGTAGAGAGTTGTAAGCCTACTTAAACCATCCTTCTTTCTTGCATATTCATATAGGTACTACGTCACCAATAGGATAGTTGTAAGCCTACCAAGGATGCTACATGCAAATCACTTAATAATGAATAAGGATAAATACAGTTGTAGTGGTTTCAGACCTTCACAATGATAAACCATATCAAAGTAGTGAATAAAATGGATTTAGCTGTTGCTACTACTCTCTTGCAATTTTGCTTTGTAATTGCTCAACTGTTGAAAGATAAAATTTTCAAAGAGAAAGCTTTTTGTTAAACTTTATTTTAGTAGTTCATGTCATTTCTCTTTGCTGATTTAAGGTTATGAATTCACAAGTATAGTGTTCAAATTATATCTATGAAATGCTACCTTTGTGTCATCTATGATGTCATCTGAAATAGATACCCAAATGACTAATTTTTCATGACTAATTACATGTCTGCACTATTACACACATCAAAGCATTATGTGCCATGGCAGCCATAGGCCATAAGCTGTTCCTTTTTATGTTATTATGCCTGCAACTAGATACTTGAAAAATTATTTTTACTTATCCCTTTGAGAAAACCAAGCTTCTTTACTTGGATGCAGGTATAATTGAGTGATTTTCACAATTCAAGTCTTGTCGTGGGAAACAAGCTGAGAACAATGCGGGGAATGATAGAGGGACCCCTGGTAATGTTGAATATAGCATAGGTGTAATGCATAGATCATATCGTTCTTATCAAACATTGTAATATATTTTGTGCATGGACTCTTTGTTTTAATTTCGATATATATGAACTCTTTGTTTTAATCTTGATGTATGGACTCTTTCATTTAATCTCGATGTATGAGCTGATATAGTTGAATTCTGCTACTGTAATTATATATTATATATGTTGTACAAATGGTACAATATTATTATATAAAAATATTTTTTTATGGAAAAAAGGTCTTCACCGCCGGTTCCAAACACAAACCGGCGGTGATGGGTGCACATCACCAACGGTTGGCGCACGCATCACCGCCGGTTTATGAACCGGCGGTGATGAACCCCTCCATCACGGCGGTGATGGCCCCGCTATCACCATCGATTTAAATCCAACGGTACCCAAAACCGTTGGTGATGCACTTTTAGAACCGGCGGTGATAGGGGTGGCTGTAGTAGTGTAAAAACACCAAGTATATGGGTTTTGCACTTTGATGTGCGTTTTCCATTGTAATTGAAGGAACGTTGTGATAACTAGTTGCCTATACTCTATGAAAAAAGATCTTTTTTTTACCAAAAGTGATAACTAATTAAATGCATATCAGCGAGAGTGCTGCGTTTTTAAAAAATAAAATGATCAAAGAGAACTTTTAACGGATGGATCCATCAATGCAACAAAAAAAAGATCCGAATCCCTCGTAAGAATACAAGCTCTGCTACGGGTCTACAGCCTACAGCAGGGTTCTGGCCCCATCCATGGACAAGAATGAAGACAAGGTGTTGGCATCACCTTCACCGGCTTCACCATTGGTCGTGTTTGGTTGACCACTAATTACAGATATTAAATGAGGTCTAATTACAAAATTACCTTCATAATTATGGTACTGTAGCAGTTGACGTAACTAATGAGGCCTTTGACTGTACGATTAGAGAATGATTAGACGTGGTTACTGTAGCATTACTGTAGCCAATCATGGTGGAGTTTGGTCCATTAGATTCGTCTCGAAAAGTTACACCTGTCCGTAAAAAATTTTTGCAAATAAATATCATTTAGTACTCCATACATACATTTGTCTTTTTGTGAAAAACTTTTCATGACATTAACCAAACACGGCATGCTGGAGGATCGGAGCAGGAGCTGGACGACGCCCGTCGTCGTGAACGGCGTCCACCCAGCGACAACGCCGGAGGCGGACAGGGTGCGTCAGCCGCCGCGTGGCAATGAAGCCGGAGCCTGGGAAAGAGCGCCATCGTCGAGACGTCGACGGTGTTCGCGGAGGTGGTACCTGTGGCGCCGGGCGGCCTCTTGAAAATCTGTGTCCACTGTTCCTGCTACTGCAATACTTGCCAACAGTTTGTGTACGTCAAGCTATCATCAATCCGGCAGTTGGATTTTTCTTTACTTATCAACAACACTTGCCTAACTAATTCATTAGGCAGGTTTATTAAATTAGCTAGGAATTCAATCTCTGTGTATAGATAGCATGATACATTTCTATATACATGGTTATATTTATCTCGTTACATTACATATATAACACGGTGACCGTATCCGTATATATATAGTTGTTTTTTTAAGCAATATATATATAGTTGTTTCGTGTCGGCGATCTTTACCTGATCGATCTTGTAGGTCGTTGCTAGATGATAATCGCCGTCTGATCTGTGAGACCGATCCATGACGGCGACCAAGCCCAGCATGATCCTGCTGGCCGCGGCTGCCGGAGGACGCCGGCGTCTCGTCGACCTCCCGGACCCGCCGTTGGCGCCCGACGGGCAGCCGCTGCCGCTGGGGCCGGACTCGGGCGGCTTCTCGTCGTCCGGCGTCGTGCTGTTCTTCATCTGCCTCCTCGTCGGGTTCATCATTGTCTGTCTGATGTGGTTGTGCGACTGCGACAACACGGAGGAGCAGGGGACCAGCCGCGAAGGCGACGGCGGCCGTGGCGAGCAGCGTCCGCAGAGCGGCGGTGGCGAGGGTCGCCGTCCACCTCGACCGCAGCGGCAGCGGCAGGCACCCGCCGTGGACGTGGAGTCGGGGAAGAGGGCGACGGCGGAGGCGCCGCTGGAGTGCACGTACCGGGCGGCGGAGGGGTGGGAGGAGACCTCGTGCTCGGTGTGCCTGGCGGATCTCGCCGACGGCGAGGCCGTCAGAGTGCTGCAGCCGTGCATGCACTACTTCCACCCCGCCTGCGCCGAGCAGTGGCTGCGCGACAAGGCCACCTGCCCGCTCTGCCGCGCGCCGGCGGTCGCAGCCAAAGGCGGCCGCCGCCGCCGGACCTAGTACTAGTAATTAAGTAGCTGCCAGCTAGCTTGCTCATCTACGTGTAGTAAGTATTTTATTTAATAAACTAATTAATTAGCACTCCTGCCCATTTAATTATGAACTAGATGGGGAAATATCAGCAAGGCAAGCAAGACATGGAGATGACAGATGCAGCACGAGACGATGAAGCTGAAGGTGGTGACGTGAGGACAGGAATCAAGTGTGCAAGATGCACCAAGAAAGGGCACTTAGCAGCGAACTGCACAACAGAAATTTATTGTGTTATTTGTGATCGGAAAGACCATGTAAATTTTAGATGTCCAGTGTTGAAGATGCCTAGGCCGGTGGCGCATGCGGTTGGCTATGCGGTTCACGGTCTAGGTTTCTATCATATTCCTCACCCTCCCTTGCCGAGGGCTAGAAAGGATACAAAGATGGCGCTGATTTCAGTAGAGGGCGGGCAGCTTGGTAAGGAGGAGGTGCAAAGGCAACTTGCGAGAATCTTCCCAGGAAAGTGGCAGTGGGAGCTTAGTGAGCATGAAGATAACTCTTTCATCACTAAATTCCCATCCAAAATCGAACTGCAAAGGGCAATTGCATTTGGAGGGGCAGATGCTAAAGGTGTTGATATCCCTGCGGGGGTAAGGATTCGGTTTGCTATGTGGCATGAAAAGGAGACTGGATATTTGCTACCAAAGGTATGGGTAAGGGTCTATGGCATTAGAAAGGAATTAAGGGAATTTCAGGAGCTTTGGGCGGTAGGCTCGATGCTTGGTTCTACGCAGATAGTGGATATGGAGACAACTAGAAAGAGTGATTTTGGACGCATTTTTGTGGCTGTCCTTAATCCGAAGCTTATCCCAGCAAACCTTGATGTGGTTGTTGGGGATCACTACTTTGAATTGGGCTTTGAGGTGGAAAAAATTGGAGTGGATGAGAACGGGGAAGAGGCAGATTTTGAGTGGAGTGGGGAAGAGGATGGTGAAGGAAAGGGAGAGAAGGGTGACAAGGAGTTTCCTCCCAGAAAAGAAGAGCTCGAGAGAGAGGCCAAGAGACACAAATACTCTAGTACTATTGATGGATCGGAGGGGAAGGCTGCAGGTTCAGAGACTTGCTTCAATGCAAATGACCTGAGTACCTTTAAAGAGAAAGTATCGAACATGAATGAGGAGGAATTCAGAATGTTCCTGAAAGAGAAAGCGGAGGAAATTATGGATATAGCTGCTGATCGAGTCTTGGAGGAGATCGCAGATAAAGTGATGGGGGAAGAGGTGTTTCCAACAGCAGTTTCAGGGGGGTTTAGTGGCTTTGGTGAGGAAGGGGAAGGGGGTGCTACAGCTGATGGGATGCATTTGACAGAAAACCATGCGGAGAACTCAATGGAGAGCAACAAGAGGATGGAAAGGGCAGCAATGATACCGGAGGCGACAATGCCGCATGTCCGCTCCAGTCCAAGGTTGTCGAAGTCTAAAGATGAACACACCTTGATCAGAGCTGAGGAGAGGGCGGCAAAGAAAAATCTCGAGCTCCCGGGAGGTATGCCTCGTACAGAACCTTGCTCTTCTTTGCTTTTTGATGTTGCATCTAGCAATTTACAACAGTTAGGAATCAATTTTGGTTCGGGTGAGAACGATAGAATTAGAAATTTACAACAACTTTTCGATTTAGATGCTGAGAGGGCAGGGGTCGAACTTGGTGAGGGTGAGCTTTTTGGGACAGTTAGTGATAGTGAAGAGGAAGATTTGGAGACTTTGGAGGTTGATGCGCTGAAGTGTTTATGTGGTGATCTGATGGAGGAAGTGTTTGAGGTGGATAGTTTCTACCTAAGTAGTGCAGAAAAAACTACCTCTAGAAAGTACAAGTCCCGCGCTAAGTCGCGTTTGAAAAAGACTTGTAAGATTGTGATGTCTAACTATTCTAAGAGTAGTATTAAATGAAGGGAATATTTTGGAATAGCAGAGGTCTTAGTGACTTGGCTAAATCTAGGTTCTTAGCGGATACATCCAAGGAGCAAAATTTAGATTTTATTGCTCTTTTGGAAACAAGCAAAAAGGATTTCTCACAGTCGACACTAGATAAATTTAGTGCTGGGAGAAATTTTTTATGGCATTGGACTGCACCTCATGGGAGATCTGGTGGAATTCTGTTGGGGGTAAATCTTGATGTTTTTGATCTTGGTAGCATAGAGGAAGGAGAGTTTTATGTAAAGTTTAAAATTAGAAATAAGAAAGATGATTTTAAATGGGTGCTTGTGGCTGTCTATGGGGCAGCTCAACCAGAATATAAAGAGATCTTCCTAACTGAATTAGTACATATGTGCAACAAAGAAAATCTCCCTTTGTGCATTGGTGGTGATTTTAATATCATCCGAAATGCGAGTGAGAAAAATAATGAGAGATATGATGATAAGTGGCCTTTCTTGTTCAATGCCATTATTGATGGTCTTGATCTGAGAGAGATTGAAATGTCAGGAAGAAAATTCACTTGGGCTAATTCTTTGCCAACACCAACTTATGAAAAGTTGGACAGGGTGCTTATCAGCACTGAATGGGAGCAAAAATATCCTCTTGCAACAGTGGACGCTTTGAGTAGGGAGATTTCAGATCACACTCCACTGTTGTTAAATTCGGGAGAGGAAAATAAGAGTAAAAGTCAAACCCAGCCTCAATTTAAATTCGAGCTTGGTTGGCTGCTACGTGATGATTTTTTTGAGTTAGTCTCGGAAGTGTGGAAAAAGGAGAATAAAGGGAGTACACCCTTACAGCGGTGGCAAATTAAAATTAGAAGATTGAGGCAATATTTAAGGGGATGGGATAAGAACATGAAAGGAGCTTACAGAAAGGAGAAACAAGAACTACTTCGAAGGGCTGATGAGCTTGATAAAAAGGCTGAGGTCCAGCTGCTAAGCCAGCATGAAATCGACCTAAAGCAAAGCATAAAGGAACGTTTGGCCCACTTCCTTAGACAGGAAGAGCTTAAATGGTTCCAAAGAGCTAAAACGACGGAGATATTACAAGGAGATGACAATACAAAGTACTTTCAGCTTGTGGCTAATGGCAAGCGAAGAAAAACTAGAATTTTTCGGCTAGAGCAAGATGAAGGAATAATTGAAGGAGATGAAAACCTTAAGGAGTATATAACAAAATACTATAAGGGTCTCTTCGGACAACATCAAGAAAATAAATTTTCTTTGGTAGAGTCAATTACGGAAGATATCCCTCAGGTAACTGAGCAGGAGAATGACATCTTGACTGCAGATTTCATTGAAAAAGAAGTTCGCAACGCCATCTTTCAAATGAAGCATAACAAAGCTCCGGGGCCAGATGGGTTTCCTGCTGAATTTTACCAGGTGTTCTGGAGTCTCATAAAGGATGATTTAATGGCCATGTTCCGAGATTTTCACTCTGGGGATCTCCCTCTTTTTAGCCTTAACTTTGGGATAATAAATTTGATCCCAAAACAAAAGGAGGTAAAGAAAATCCAGCAGTATCGACCTATTTGCGTGCTAAATGTGAGCTTCAAGATCTTTACTAAAGTGATGGCTAATAGATTAACCTTGGTAGCGAGTAAATTAATTCGGCAATCTCAGTCGGCTTTTTTGCCGGGTCGCTACATTTTAGAAGGAGTGGTCGTCCTGCATGAAACGATCCATGAACTCCAAAGGAAAAAGCAGAGTGGCATTATCCTTAAAATTGACTTTGAGAAGGCTTATGATAAGGTTAATTGGTCTTTCTTGCAGCAAGTGCTGCGAATGAAAGGTTTCTCGGAGAGGTGGTGTGCATGGGTAGATAAAATTGTCACTGGAGGGAGTGTGAGCGTTAAGGTGAATGATGACATGGGGCACTTTTTTCAAACTAAAAAAGGTTTGAGACAAGGAGACCCTCTTTCTCCTGTACTCTTCAATTTGGTGACAGATATACTGGCTGTCCTAATTGAAAGGTCTACAAAGCTTGATCACTTCAGAGGCTTAGTACCTCACCTTGTGGAAGGAGGGCTCTCAATCCTCCAATATGCGGATGACATAATCCTCTTTATGGAAGATAATTTAGATAAAGCTGAGAATCTGAAAATAGTACTATATGCTTTCGAAAAATTATCCGGGCTAAAAATCAACTTCCATAAAAGTGAGTTGTTTTGTTTCGGGGAGGCAAAAGAAAAGGTCGATGCGTATGTAGCTTTGTTTGGGTGCAAGGAAGGAGTGGTACCTTTTAGGTACTTGGGCATTCCTATGAGCCACCGCAAGCTTTCAAATAAGGATTGGGGGATCATCGAAGAAAGATTTCAGAAAAAACTTAGCAGCTGGAAGGGTAAGATGTTGTCGACAGGAGGAAGATTAGTGCTAATCAATTCAGTGCTTTCTAGCTTACCAATGTTTATGCTGTCTTTCTTTAGAATACCTAAAGGTGTTCTAAGGAAATTAGATTATTACAGGTCTAGATTTTTTTGGCAATGTGACGAACATAAGAAAAAATATAGATTGGCCAAATGGTGCATTCTCTGTAAGCCAAAGAGTGTTGGTGGGCTGGGGATTATAAACTTGGACACGCAAAACAAATGCTTATTGAGCAAGTGGCTGTTTAAACTCTTAAATGAGGAAGGCCTGTGGCAAGATTTGCTGAGGAAGAAATACCTCAAAAATAAAACTTTGTCCCAAGTGGAAAAGAGGAAGGGCGACTCGCAATTTTGGAGTGGGCTGATGGAAGTTAAAAAGGATTTTTTGGAAAGGGGTCGGTTTGTTGTACATGAGGGCAACCGGGTTAGGTTTTGGGAGGACTTGTGGATTGGAAATAAGCCTTTGATGAAACAATTTCCATCCCTGTATAACATCGTAAGGAAAAAACATGTCACTGTGGCCAAAGTACTAAGTACAACTCCTATAGGGATTTCTTTTAGAAGAGCTTTAACTGGGAGTAACTTGGATTTGTGGCATAAACTGGTAGGAGAGGTAACATGTATACAGCTTGATAAACACAAGGATGCTTTCTCCTGGTGCTTGAGCAAAACGTTTACAGTAAGCTCTATGTACAAGGAACTAATGAAAGGGGCTGGGTTGCCAGCCGAGTGCTTTGCTTGGAAAGTGAAGCTTCCACTCAAGATAAAAGTCTTTCTTTGGTATCTACAACAAGGAGTCATTCTAACTAAAGATAACCTTCTTAAGAGGAAATGGAAAGGAAGTGTGCAATGCTGTTTTTGTAGTAATAATGAAACTATTCAGCACTTGTTTTTTGGTTGCCATCTGGCACGCTTGATGTGGAATATAGTTAGTATGTCTTTTGGCATTCAACCACCTTGTAGTATTGCAAATCTCTTTGGTTCTTGGCTCAAGAGCTTCCCCTTTAAGTTGAGAAATCAAGTGTTAATTGGTACTGCAGCCTTGTGTTGGGCATTGTGGTTGTGTCGTAATGACGTGGTTTTTCAAAAATCAAAAACTAATTCTTGTATGCAGGTGATCTTCAGAGGGACACACTGGATACGGTGTTGGGCGCTCCTTTCTAAAGAGGAAGAGAAACTCCGACTGCTAAGAGGCTGCAAGACTTTGGAGATAACAGCTATGGACGTTTTGAGCAAAGCTGGGTGGAATATCTTCAAGAGAATTGATAACTAGAATCTATTTAGATCTTTTGTTGTCCCTTTGGGGTGATCTAAATCTCTTGTACCGTGTCACTTTATGTGGTGTGCGGCTTATATGCTGCAGGTAGAATCTCGTTGGTTGTATGCGATCAAAGCCTTGATTGCAGAGACCGGTTTATTATCCTTCATCTAAAAAAAAATGGATTTAATCAATTCTAGTCGCAGAACTAGTCCAAATTTAATCTGATTCGGAAGTACGGTGTCTGTCAGCGGATTGATCAAGCCAAGGGCCCTATTATTGCTAGTCGTTCAATATTATAGCCAACTCCTCAAAGAGATTAGTTATATAAATCCTAGCTAAATTTGAAGTTTTATAAGGCATGTGAGAAAAATAGAGAGCTTTATAATCAAAGAACAAACATCAGAGGATAAACAAACAGTGTCTCCAAATATAGTTTTGCTATTGACCAAGCTTCCCATTTTTCAGTCAAGTATATATATCAATAGGAAATTCTGATGTTGCAATCGTAGATGTACGGGAGCGCATGTGTCTGTATAGCGTGATTCTAAAGCAAAAGAACTATATTATTGGTATTACAAATTAATATTACTTATTAT
The DNA here is from genome assembly GCF_016808335.1 of Panicum virgatum. Classification (NCBI taxonomy): domain Eukaryota; kingdom Viridiplantae; phylum Streptophyta; class Magnoliopsida; order Poales; family Poaceae; genus Panicum; species Panicum virgatum. The sequence goes on from NC_053152.1 coordinate 50,476,575, forward strand.
GTGGCAGGGTTTGCCGAGTACATAGACCCCAGCACTCGGCAAACAAGCACTCTTTGCCGAGTGTACTGTCCTCAGCACTCGGCAAACCGCCCCCCCTTTGCTGAGTGTCTGGCTCCCTGCACTCCTGGCTCCCTGCACTCGGCAAACCGCCCACCCTTACCGAGTGTCTGGTACCCTGCACTCGGCAAACCGCCACCCTTTGCCAAGTGTCTGACCGTTACGACACTCAGCAAAGTCCCCGTCACCATTCCCCTTCTGTTGCATCTACTTTTTTTTTTTTGCCGAGGGTCGTCTGGACACTAGGCAAACACGCCTTTGCCGAGTAAACAGTAGCCGAGTGCTGTATGCCGAGTGCTACACTCGGCAAAGCCTTTGCCGAGTGTTTTCAAGACTTGACTGAGTGTTTGAAGCACTCGGCAAATAAGAGAAATCCGGTAGTCTTCCTCGATCAGTTAACAAAGTAAGTACTTAACTTGATCAGTAGCTCCGGTACGGTGGGATGTTCTTCAAGTTCGTAGTCGATCCAACCCAGTAGCTTTGGTGTCGTCTACTCCTCTTTACCTTGAAGCTGATCCACCGAAAACTTCAAGGCAAGTTTAGTTTGTCACTGGTGAACAGCTAGCACACCAGCCCTACTATATATGCATGCCCCTACCATCAAGAATATTATAAGTGGGAAAAGTCCGGTTTACACCCTCCAACTATCGCAAAAGTCCGATTTTCAACTTTCAACTACGAAACCGGACAACATTGGTCATCCAACTGTCAAAACCGGGCAAATTTGGCCCTGGGGTGGTTTTGAAGTGGTTTTCCATTTTGTGAGAATTAAAAATATTCAATTTTACACTAAAAAATTTATAAGTAATTCATTTTAAGTCAAAACTTATGAAATGGGTATCAAAAGTTTTCTAAAAATATAATCTATCTATTGTCACATGATTTGTGAGCTATTCGGATCTAATTTTTTATGTTCATAATATTTGGCTACTTGCAGTTATGTCTATTATTTTTAATAACTAAGATTCAAATGGAGTAATAATAGATAGGTTACATTTTTAGAAAAAATTTGGTACTATGTTCATATTTTTCTGACTTAAAGTGAATTAGTTTTGATTTTTTAAATCTAATTAGATTTATTTAATTTTTTTAGAAAATGCAAAACCACTTTCAAAACCACCCCAAGGGCCAAATTTGCCCGGTTTTAACAGTTGGATGGCCTATGTTGTTCGGTTTGGTAGTTGAAGGTTGAAAATCAGACTTTTGCGATAGTTCGAAGGTGAAAATTGAACTTTTCTCTAAGTTGAAACAAAGACGATTTGATAGAAAAATTTAGTACTATTTGCATGCTATATGTAGTCATCTTCAAAGATCATCCCATCACACTCATAGCATCGAGTGGATCGATCGGTTGCCCCAATTTATCAGTAGAACAAACCACCAGTTTGTAGTCTTCGTCACCGCCGTAAGCAGCCCACGCTTCTCTAAGGCCTTGCTCGATCGATCATGGGGAACTTCGAGTCTGTCACCCGCATCGGCGCCTTCGTGATCCTCGTCATCGTGCTGCTACCGTTCCTCCGGCTGTTCCACGACATGTGCAAGGAGGAGCAGCAGGCCGACGGCGGCCGTCGGCGGAGGGACGACGAGGAAGCTGCCGGAGGAGGTGACGATACAGATAGAGCGGTGTGGCAGCAACAGCAGCAGCTTCCGGCGGCGGAGCAGGCCGCCGCCGGGCCGCCGCTGGTGTGCACGTACCGGAAGGCCGACGGGTGGCGGGAGAGCTCGTGCGGGGTGTGCCTGTCGGAGCTGGCCGACGGCGAGCTCATCCGGGTGCTGCCGGCGTGCATACACTACTTCCACGCCGGCTGCGTCCAGGAGTGGCTCTCGGCGAACGCCACCTGCCCTCTCTGCCGTGCTCCGTTCGCCGCCACCGACTGAGATATGCGATGTCGGAATCTCGAGTCATGAACTCATGATGATCACTGTGATCATTTTTCTTTTCAGTACTATTTATTTGATCTGAATATTTATGTTCTCCGATGCTGCTGCTGCTTGCTTGATGACATTGCCAATCTCCATCATGCACCATATATGACAGAAGTTTTTCAATAAATGCATGCACTCTTAACAACCGATTTGCTCTAGTTTCAACTGGTATTAATTTCATGATCCAAAGAAGGCGTCAATATATGACGATTCTCAAAATTTATCACGCTGACATTACCTCTGCATTCATTCTACCAAGAAAACAGGGGAGTGAAGTGTTAGCAAGGAACACATGAAACTTGTTCTGAAATTATCGGTGGCCAGATAAACTTCAGCAGCATCATACCTTGGAAGCAGTTTCAGAATCAAAACCGAAGGGCACCCAATGGAATTAGGAATATATATATATATATATATATATATATATATATATATATATATATATATATGTCAAAGCCTAGATCACAGTACCAGACATATTCTATCCTATGTACAAATGGCCAATGCCAAAAGGTTTGCCGCAATGGCTATATTCGAGGTACAAAACTACAAACAAAGCGTATGAATATTTTGTCAGACTCCAATCATCACATCTTCCTCAGGTTATCAAGCCGCGCCTGCAAGTCATCATCTATTCCACCATCCGCCTCGCCTGCGGCTTCAGCTTGAGCAGGAACTTTTCCCGCTGCGACCGGTTTAGCAACTGCCGTGGCAGGAGCCTTGACAAGCTGGTGTACGGAAGAAAAAAAAATCAGCATTGCATATCAGTATCATCCATCAATCTACAAGCCAGAGTACTCTATATCAGGATCAATCTACAAGCCAGAGTACCCATTTTTACCTCTGAGTTGACATCAATGCCAATTTCATCAAAGACTTGGTTCACTAACTCTTCTGTCTCTTCCTCCTCCTCGTCGCCCTCCCATGCATCATCAATGGCATCATTCATCACTTCACTAACCATCTCCATCTTCTCATTCTGCATCTCAAACTCCCGCATTATCTTCTGCAGAGCAGGCAGATTCATCTGCCTGTTCATTTGTCCCATGGCTTTTGTGACACCCTTCATAGCTTCACCCATTGCTTGTGTTGATTTCAGTGCCTGAAAATTTGTTACAGTCATTATGAGATTTTATCACACAGGATTTTTCATCAACTTCAACAATAAGAACTTCCAGCTCACTAAGAAAGACCAAGACATCTGAGTTTCCAGTGGTTGATCTCATCTAATCTCATCATAATCTACACATGAATGAACCTGATTAATTGTCTCAAAACCAACATTCCTATAGTTACCTGAATGCGAAGAGATACACCTTGTAGCTGGGATTTCAGGGCATAAAATTTTGTTATCTGGTGCCTTGTGCGGATAAGGTCCTTCGCCATGATTTTTACAGCTCCCTGTGAACAATGTCCAGCAAATCAAAATATATTACATGAACATGTAAAGCTTATGTTCAAAATCTGAACTAAGAGCAATTGCAGCCAAAAGAGAGGGCATTTATGTAATAAGAACACATCCAATGACCCAAAAGTACAATCCATAGTTTTCAACATTCGAATTCGAATCAGTCAGCCTATCCTGTTAAAAGACATAAGCAACTGACTTTGCATTGTACTACAGTTGAACCTGATCTCATTCATGACAGAAAAATGCACATTAAGACTACTCCCAACATGACATGGAACAATCAGATGCAAATACTGCCCCATATTTTTCAGATCTTGATACTGAAACAGAACTATAAGTGAAAACTATGGAAAAAGGCAACTCAGGGTCAGGGAGGAATAATATTCATATGTTCCTGCTAACTGCACTGTTGTGTATTCCTTTTTAGATAGCTTTTCTGCCAAGTTGGAATCATATCACGGTTCACAAATGCACGTTGCCAAATTAACATTCACAGAGAAAAACAATCAGATACAATGCCATGTTCTTCAGAACTTAATCGAACCAATAATGAAAACAGAACTATAAGTAAAACCATGGTAATTGGAAACACAGGGAGGAATAATATTCGTATGATCATGCTTAAAACATTATTGTGTATTCCTTTTATTAGATCACTTCACTGCCAAGTTGGAACCATATCACAGTTCAAAATGCACGTTGCTAAATTAACATTCGGCTGAACCCAAGGCCAAACAACAGAGAAGGGGCATTTATTTTGGACGCACCATCTGTCCCTGCTTGGCCACCTTCTTGATCTCGTTGATGAGCTTCTTCTCCTGGTTCTGCAGGCTCTGCCTCTCCCTCTCAATCTCCCTGATGGACTTCTCCAGCATCCGCTTATTCTCCCGCAGCAGCTCTGCCATTAACCAAGACGATGAGAAAACCACGGAACTTAGAATAATAAATGAAGAGCGGAATATGTCTAATCTGAGGGAGGGAAACAGTAGCATCACAGGGTTATTTATTGATCATGTGGTTTCGTAAGCCAAACAGCTGGCCGGAATTTGCATTCCTTCACTGATTTCAACTTTTTAGAACATCAGAGCAACTAACAGTGACATGGGGGGGCACAAAACAGTATCTTTTATTTTTATGCGGCTAATTAGACGACATTCATACAGCAAGAAACCGAAAAGCTTGGGTTTTTCCTAGGGTATAATAGAACTCGCAAAGCAGCTGCAATCTGATTGCGACCTTCTCGTGATTAGCCAGGGTAGGTCCGTCGGGGAGGAAGGAACCCCCAATAAGATCAACAAGAAGGGGAAATGAAAGGAAAAAAAAACTAAAATTCCCCTGGACTTCGGCCCCCATCGTCAGCCCGGCGGGGGAACCGAGAAACAAAGGCGACGAATTTCTAGATCGGGTACAACCAAAAGATGTCCAATTTGTCAGAGGGGCCGCGAGCGGAATCGAACGAATCGCAGGCAGAACAAGGACGAGGGGTTACCGGCTGGGGTCTTCTTCTTGCCGAAGATGAAGCTCATGGTGACCGGCGGGCGGGGAGGAAGAGGCCGGCGACGAGTGGTCGGTGTCCTCCGACTCCGATCCGGCGGCGACTGCCGCTGCGCGTGGGATTGGGAAGTCTTGTCCGCTAGGGGTTGGGGATTTGATTCGTGGCGAAGGAAGGAAGAGGCTTTGAAGCTGCTGTTGGTTGCAACGACGGAACGCGGTTTCTTTCCCCAGCCGCCCGGCGACGCGTTGTTGACGGTTGGGAGTGTGGTGAATGGGTCACAGCTAGCCAGCTGAACGAAGAGTGGAAGATCAGGATGCTACTGTGATCAAGCGCGCATGCAAATTAAAGAGTTGTCTGCAAGAGCTTGCGAGAAGAAGGAGAGAGAGATCGGAGAACTGCTGAGAGCCACGCCGTCCTTGCAGTGTCTTCTTGCATGCTCTGAGCCAGAAGAAACAAGCTAAGGTTTATCGATCCATTCATGCATGGCATTCTTCACAGCTCATCAATTTGCTAGCTAGAGGATCATAGTCACCGGGAACGTGCGTTCCATGCTCAGGTCACCTCATCCGATATATCTTCTTGCATGCTCTTGATACGGTCCTACCCAGCAAGCATACCATGTGGCCGTTTATTTTTCCTCGAGCAGGGATATGATGGCCTGCATGCCTGGCCCACCAACTGGACGGCCCACCTGTCGGCATGTCATGTGCAATTAGCAACAGGCCCCTTCATATAATTAGTCTTGATAGCAAGATCGATGCATGCATGCATAGCTGACAGCTCACCTACTAGCTAATATATAACTAGCTCACTGCTAAAAAACGATTTATAGCAACTCGCTGATCCGACCTGCCTCTGAAATGGCACCTATTTTTAGGGGTAGGCGGGGTGACTGTCCCTGAAATGCAGAGGATGCATAATTTATAAGACGGCATGTAGATTTAAACTCAAAACCATGTATGCTTCGCACGATCCGGATATATTCGGACTTAAAGGGAATGACATCCATAATATCACATTCAATTTTAGAGACATCCGAACATGTTCCGCCTCAAATAACTGGGTATTGAAATGGTTAGACTCTAGTGCATGTAAGTGCCTCGTCGATACTAATATCTTGTATTATGGCCTGAAGTACTATATATACATTTAATTGTCATATATTATATTCTACGAGATACAAACAAGCAATGCCATTATTATAAGGGACAAGATCCGGTACCTTGACTCAGTAGCTATTTGTGAGTCCTTGCACGCCGGTCCAAGTTGGTACAAGGATGACGATGACATACTAAAGCCGTATAAAACACGCAACGAAAAACAAAAGGCACGAGATGATTTTCACAAAGTGACAATGAAGAGGCTGCGTCCTATATATCATTTATGATGCAACAATGGCAAGATATGGATGCCATATTTGTGCCGTACCATGCCAAGTATGTTAAATTGTAGGACCGAGAAATGCGACCAGAGGGGGGTGAATGGGAGCCAATCAAAAATTTTCGCAAACGAAAGTTCGGCCTTGATCCCAATTACGCACCCAACCCAAGAGTCCTAGGTGAAGTGCAGAGTAGCTATAGGGGAGCTACACTAACACAAAACAACCCTAGGAACAAGAGTGAACAAGCGTGGAAGCTAACACGAGAAAACAGCACAAGAACCAGCAAGGTATATATCACCGGTTGATCCGACGCTCACAGAATTGAGTGCGTCGGTTAAACCGATGATACAGAGCCTGCAGCACGTGAAAAGCAGCACCGGTTGATCCGACGAGAAGGTTTGAATAGCGTTGGATCAACCGACGGTAGTGCACCGGATCAACCGACAAAATCGACTTGAAACGTCGGTGCAGTTGTCCAGAGAGAGCCCAAAACTGACCAGTCAGCACCGGTTAAACCAACGTGCACGGAGGGCACCTCGCCGGTTTAACCGACGTGCAATAATCGTCAAAGCAGAGAGTCACTCACCGGTTAAACCGATGTGGAGCAAAATGAACTCGTCGGTTGAACGGCCAAAACTGCAAATCCTGTAGTGACTTCGGATGAACCGATGCACGTAGAGGCTAATGCACCGGTGCAACTAACAGAGACGCCAAAAACCCTAGAAGCTGAACCCTGTAATCACCGGTTGATCCGATGACCTTGAACTCAAGCATCGGTTCAACCGGTGCTGTCGAAAAGCAGAGTCCAGAGGCGTTTTCCAGCCCGCGACCCGGGAAAAATTCGACAATCGAACGATCAAATCAAGTTCAAATGTCACCAAACTTGGTAGGCATGATCACAAAGAACTTGTGAACACATCCACGAAAGGAATTGATGAATCACTCCATGGTTTGGGAGGAATCGCAGGTTTAGTGACCAAGAACGGGGTTTTCGGGGTTTTCTAAAAACTGAGTTCTTGAAGGCTCACGACCTATATGGATTTTAGCACTTGGTTAGGACAATTCAGGTCGCACAAAAGATCATCAAGCACCACAGCAACAAGTGGAAGAACCTCGAGAACAAAGAACACAAGAACTTGGAGGATTCAAGCACCAAAAACTTCAAAAGACACGAAACTGAATTCGATTTCAAACCCCGGAGGGCACAAGGAGGGAAGGGCCTCCTTTCCCACACAATCTTAGTACAAAAACTCAAGAATCCATGGCTAGAACCTACCTCTAGAGAAGGGAGGAAGAACATAAGAGGGAGAGAAAGAGCGGGCGCCTGGGCTCTCCTGTCTCTGTCGCCTGGCAACCAGGGAGAGAGGGGGGCGCTGGCCTTTTTGTTTCCTGGGAGCCAGCGCACCCACTCCCTGTTGGCTCCCCTTTCTTTCCCTCCAAGTCTTCCTCTAAAGACTAGAATACCCCTAAGTGCTAAAATTAAACTAGAAGGCCCTTAGGGGCAAAACCGGAAAAGATACATTGAAGACCATCCGACGGCTGTGACGACTTGGAGAAGTTTGCTTCGACCCGACGCAATCGCCCCGATGTCGCCACGCGTCCTTCTGGAATCTTCACGGGGGCAATTTTGGTTAAACTGCCGAAACCGAGTTCGGGGGCGGTTTTGGAGGAACCGCCAAACCTTCCCGCGCGATGTTTCCGGCACACCCGCCAAGCCCGATGTCGCCACGTGTCCGACCTCCCACCGGAACCCTAGCGCCTTTGTCATCCAGACGCCATCGCCATCTTTCTCCGACTTGGCCGACGTCGACACATCCCAGCCGTTGGTTTTTCCCGAGCTACCAACAAACTCCACGCCGTCCCGCCTTGGCGCCAGGAGTGGATCGCAACGCGGCCCAGCAGTGGCCCAAGCATCTGGGCCGCCCTTCTCCACCGCACGGTCGTCCGGTCGGGCCTCCAACGCCACCGCAAGGTCTCCTGCCTCCGCATGGTCGTCGAGCTCCCTGCCACCGCAACGCCGCCGCATGGGGCATTGGCACGCGCCTCGCTCTTGTCCAAACCATATCGCTGCCACCGCGCCATCCGTGTACCTGCACACCACAGACCAAGAACTAGCGCAATCTCCACAGAGTCGCGACTACACACAGTTAGTCCACTCCATGTGTTGGCAATCACTCATCACACCAAGGAGTAGGTCTCCATTACCTCTCATAAATTTCAATTATTTAATATAATAAACAGTTGAATTTCAATTATTTAATATAATAAACAGTTGCCCCAATTCTTGACTAAAAATCGTATATAATAATTTTGCAGAAATTACTTGATTGCTTTCCTACTACAACCAAAGCTTAGGAAAGTCGTCGTATTGTACTTTTTTGGATTGGCCATCGAGTAAATACAAGGAGTTCCTATACATCCTAAATATGTGACCAAATTTATTATCTTCCATATGTATATCATGTTAATTTTTCATAAAAATATACATATATAAACTAACTTCCTATTTGTCTCTTTTTAAAATAGGGCTAACTAGCACTACATTTCCAGAGGAGGAGCTCATCCCACTAACAGACTAAAAACAATGACTATGCGCGCAAACTTCTGGTGCCACAAGTAACCTTCTGGTTCTGTGTATTATGGGTACTACATGTGCCAGCATATGAGGGTGCAAGGGATATATACTACTGATCCCGAACGAGTAAGGGCTACTCTTTGTTAGAGATAGATGCATATGTGTATATTGTTCTTGACTCTAACTAACACTTGTTTAATTTTTCAATGGATTCAATAATTGCATATTCACCCATAAAAACACTAGACGTAGATTTGTGCTGATTTATTATGCGTGAGTTGGTCCACGTAAGGGGCAAATATTTTTACGATGCACATGACACTACTACATAAAAGGCCTTTCTTCCAGGCCATTTGTCCCGGCTGCCTTTGGGCCTGGGACCAAAGGTGACTTTTGTCCCGGGTCCAACGGCTAGCCGGGCCAGCGGAGGGGACAGGGGCCTTTTGTCCCGGTTGGAGGTGGTTGGTGGCTTCAACCGGGTCAACCTTCCCTCTCCCCCCGCCCGAGCCATTCAGCTCATTTGTTCTTGCTGTTCTTGTCTCGGGAGAGGGGAGTTCTTGCTCATTTCTTCACCACATTTGTGAAGATCTTTGATTCCCCCGTCCATCCATCGGCGCTAAAGGTTTGAGGCTTGTTTTTCTCTTCTTACATTGCTTGTGTAGCTCATTTCATGCTTTATAAATAGAGAAAATGTGTAGCTCATTCTTGAACATTTAGATTGCATATATATGTAGGTGTAATTTTTTTTAGATTTAGATGAGTATGTGGATAGTACAAATTTTTAGAATGAGTGTAGACACTTTAGATGTGTAGGTGTGACTTTATAGAGATTTCTTTCAATTAATGATATATTTCATCTTTTTATATATTTTCAATGTTATTTGAAAGAATAATTAATCAGATCATTGTAATTGTGAAAGTAATTAATATTTGCATTGTAATTATAAGAAGTTATAATTTTGTGAAAAATAAAGGTGTTTTCCGGAGAGAAGGGCACAACTCCAGTAGGTCGTCGGTCCAAGAAACCTAGTGCTTTTCATAGGGCAGCGCTCCGTTATTTGGAAAAAGAATATAGAGAATGTGTGGCAAGGGCGAGGAACCTCCGTTTGATCTTGAGGCATTACGGTTCGTCACCACCAAACTCGGACGTTTCAGCTCCTCCATCTTCTGCACCAGCAAGAAATCCATCAGAGCATTCTGTGTTCCCACGGAAGGATAGTTGAAAACCTATGTGTTGTTGTGCGAATTTTTAAGTTTCATGTTGAGTACTCTTTGTTAAGTTCTGTAATGGATTAAGTACTCCTTTTAATTAATCATGATGTATGATGGATATTGCAGATCTTTTAATTATTCATATTATGTTAAACTCACTTTTTAAACATTAATATCGTGATAGAACCCACTTTCTGTCGAAAAGCAAAAGTTTGAAAAAATTTATTCACCTAATATATTTTTGCATGGTCAAAATAAAAAATATGATTTCAAAAAAGTTAGATATTTCGTTGACGCAATCACTTGAATGAAAATTAAATATTTTTGTTGCGTATATCAAGTCTATATAGAGATAAGAAATTCTGTTCTATAATTTTTGGAACTATAACTTTTTTCCAGGGTATTAACAAATGAAAGCCTATTTTAAAAGAGAAGTGAAAGGAACCAAAAACAAACAAAAGATTTGGTGGGAATGAGGGAAAACGGGCCCCTTTTGTTCCGGGTGGTAGATCCACCCGGGACTAAAGGTGGGCAGCGGGCTGGGAATTTTCCCGGCCTGCCTAAAAACCCCTTTTGTCCCGAGTGAAGCCACCACCCGGGATAAAAGGGCCTTTTATCCCGGGTCGTGGCTCCACCCGCGACAAAAGACCCCCCCCCAATATATCTCCCTTCTTCCTCCGCCTTCCTCCAACACTTGGTCAGTTCTTGATCTGCGCCGCGCCGCCGTCGTCCCCTGCTCCAACCGCGCCTCCTGCTCACCGTCCCCGAGAGCCACTAAACTCCGAAGACCGAGCTCCGCTGCCCTATCGCGCCGTCGTCCCCATCGCCCTCACTCGCGCCGCGCCGTTGCTCCGCCTCGAGCTCGTTCCGCGTGCGCCGTCGCTCACATCGCCGCCTCCCGAGCCCTCAGGGTAAGCTCCCATCGCCGCTCCGCTCGCACCGCTCCGTCGCTCCCATCTCACTCTCCTCCTTCCACCGCAGGTCCTCAGCCGAAGCCCGCCGCCGCAACTCACCGGAGCGCCGTCGCCGCAGGACGCCATTGCCGCCGCCACCCAAGCCACACCGAGGACGACCCCCTTCCCGGCCATCCCAGCCCCAACCGAAGGCACCCTCGAACCTGCCCATCGCCGCTCCCCCTCGCCGGAGCAGCAGCGCCGCCGGGCTTGGTAGGGTTTGGCTCTATTACCTCTGTTTTCCGACCAAGGGCCGAAATGCAATATAAAAATTGTTTCTAGGGGCTTTGCTGCAAATACTAGGGACCCTTATGCAATATCTAGATTTATTTTGAAATTTTTGCAGTGAACTTGTAAATTCATTTAAAAATCGTAGAAAAATCATAAAAATGCAAACAAAGACTTTTTGGAATCCTTGTGAGTAGGTCTATTCTGTAAAGTCATAATATGGGCTAGGCTAGTAGAAAGATCATATTATTTAGAGTAATGTGTATCCATGTGTGTAAATTTGTAAATTAGGGTTTTAATTTAATGTGTATGCATGTGTGTATGTATATGTGTGTGTGTTGTGTATGCTTGTGTGTATGTATGTGTGTGTGTGTCCATGTGTGTATGTATATATATGTATGTGTACATTTTACAAACTTACACCGATCCATGTAAACTTAGTTCGATCAAATCCTCGTCCATCTATACGTCCATGTAAACGAATTCCGATCCAATCCTCGCAAATGACTTAGTGAAATACTTGGAGAATGACTTAGTGAATATTTCATTGAATTACTTCGTGACAAACTTCGAATTACTTAGTCAATATTGATGTGCATTCTTTAGAGAATTTTCTTAAGGATTTTATTTGTATTCATTTTTTAGTTACGATGGACCCGCGACACACAGACGCGGAAGACGAACAGTTCATGTTGAATATGATTGGCGAAGGTGGTGGTGCACAAGGAGATGCCCCCGAACAAGCTGATGATGGCAGCAATACCGACATATATTTGAATATGTCCGGTGATGAAATGGAGGCACCATCCATTCAGGATGACGCTGCTGGTGAACAAAGTGCTAATGTACATATCACAACTATACTTACTTGTATTGAAAATCATATTTTCATCTGAATCTATATGAATACTATATAAATATATGAATGTTTTTTATAGCCGTCTGGATCATTGTCGCAGCAGAAAAAGACAAAGCGAGGCCCGACAAAAAAACTAGAAGGGCGGTACATTATAACGGAAGTTGGTCCAGATGGTGAACCGATCGCTCCAGAAGCTGCCGCCGAAAAATTCGTAAGACAATCCGGATGTATTGTCAGGGACCACATCCCGATCAGCTTCAGGCTATGGAAAGCTTCCAATCCAAACGAGGAACGGGATGCGGTACCCGAAAGAGAAAAAGAATGGTGCTGGCGGGAGCTTAAAAAGAACTTCATGGTTCCAGCTGAATCCGAAGAGATATGCAAGCGCTGGACCCTGAGCAAGATGGCCGAATAGCTGCAATCATTCAAGAAAATTTTGACGAAGAAATATATCAAGACCGGGACCTCGCCTGTGTTTACCGGCGAGCTCGAAAAGCTCAGGGGTCACTGGGATGCATTTGTGCAATACAAGTCTTCAGAGCTTGGGCTTCAGAAGGTGCAGAAGGCCAAAGATAATGCCTCGAAGAAAGTGTACCATCACACTCTAGGGCAAGGAGGCTACAAACTTGCAATACCCAAATGAGAGAAGATGGAGCAGGATCTGCTTGACAGAGACATCCAACCTGCGACCATGAACTGGCCTGAAAGGTCAAGGACCTGGTTTTATGGTCACGGGAGAAGCTTGGACCCATTGACTGGGGCCTGCATTTATGGGCCAAAAATCCAGGTAGCAGCCCAGAGACTACAGGAGGCCATACAAGCAGTGGCCGAGGAAACATTCCAGCCGGATAGAGAGAGGGACGAGTTGACTTACGCCTTTGGGAATCCAGAACATCCGGGCCGCACAAGAGGCAAAGGCATGGTTCCGTGGAAGTATGGGTTCAGGGATTACATTGAATCATATAGAAGTCGGCAAAGAAGAAAGAATGATGAGCAGGTGCACTTGCGAAGGCTAGAGGAACGGCTCATGTCACACGATCAAAGACTGGAGGAAGAGGTTCAACGCCAAGTGGCCATAGCAATGAGCAGCAACAGCAAGAGCAACCGGTGCCTCCAGAGCCTAATGTCACAGCCGATCATCTGTCTCAGCGGAAAAGCAGCTGCGCTTCCATAGACATCCCCGTCGAGACAACTGGGATCCAGGCCGCAGTTGAAGCGACGACCCCACAGCGATTTCCAGTGGATGAGATCACCCAGCGGACACCTTGTGACCTGCAGACTGCCATTAAGAACTTAATGTTCACTGTTGCGTATGGTACCGCCATGCCAACCCAACCAGACGACGTGTACCACGGGCAACAAATTCCAGCAGGATACACAAGAGTTGGCGTGGAGCAGGTGTTCCAGGGTTGGGAGACGCTCGAGCTTGATATTCCTGGAGGCGATGGGAAGAGGACACTAGCAGAAGTCATTCATGGCTACATCCTATGGGATAAGCGCTACATCGTCCTAAAGTCGGATGATCGAACACCAAGACCGGCATCTCAGCATGCCTCTCCAAGGCCGGCATCTCCACAAAACACCCCAAGGGCAGCACTGTCTCGGCAAGGTTCACCGGCACATTCTCCATCACCATCATCTCATGCGTCGATGAACACTCAAACGTCACCGTCACCTCCATGGTCACCCCCTCCGCCGCCGGCAAAGAAGGTAGCTGCACCGGCTAAGGAGCCTCCAAAGAAGAAGGAAAACAAGAAAAAAAAACCAAGGAGACTCCTATTAAATCCTAGAACATGAGCCTTGAAGAATGCGACCGGATAACTCAAGAAAGAGTTAAAGAGCACTTCAAGCCGGAGCCCGAGAAAGTAATAAATCCGGGACAATTGAAATTTTTTATTGGAATGTGCGAAGAAAATACGAGAAAATTTATTCCGAGAGAACCGCCTTCTGACTACGACCGTCAAATTATGAAGAGTCATGCGAAGAAGTAGAAACAATCAAGGTCGTCATCATCCGACGTTCCACAGCTCGGAGCCCAAAAGAACCAAACAGTAGAGCCTGTCATTGTGGAACAGACGACGAAACAAACAAACTTGATTGCATTTTTGAAAGAAGCAAACCTCACAGCGGCTCAAGTTGCTGGGGGACAGGATATTCCAAAGGCCCAAGTGATCGCCAGATGGCAGTTTCAGTTGGGCACATCTCTTGTCCCCTCCCCCCCGAAGTCGTGTCTTTGATGCCAACGAAAATGCGAAGGCTACACGACCGATACATGATCATGATGTCCCAGTGCGTCTTCATGAGTGGCGCGAAGATTAAAGATGATGACTTCTTTCGGGGTGAGGCCATCATATGGATTAATTGGGAAGAAGTTTACCAACTATACCATCAGGATGCCCTCGACGTCTCTATGGTCGCCTTGTGGGTTCTGTATGTGGTGGTCGTTATATTTTAATCGTTACGTATTGTATTGCATAACCTCAAGCACTTGATCCCTTATTTTCTTTTGTACAATGTAGAATGGAGATTCAAACTTGCAGGAGGAAAGGGTACTCATACCTCGGCTTTGCGGACCCAATTAGCAAATACAAGATTAAACACACTATCACATAGAGAAGACAATAGAATTGATTTTGTAATGGCATCATATTGTCTCTCGGCCTTAGTCTCATTTTTCTTGCCTAATTCGGTGACATGCCAAACATCAAGCCCATGGCTTGGAGATGTGCTTGCATAAGCACTTTCCATCGAGGAAAACCCATGCCATCGAAAAACAGAGCTCTATCGGTACTCATCCCTTCCCCGGACATGATACTCACTCGACGGTGAAGTCGACGGGTCTCCTATGAGCTTTCTCACAAATTTACCAATGGAATTGGCTAATCCTCGTAAGAGGTGTGAGACCAAGCTCTGATACTAATTGTAGGGATCACCGGTGTGTCCGACCCTAGAGGGGCAGGGGGTGAATAGGGTCACTAATTCGCTTTCTAAACTAGGGCTCAAACTACTTACATAAGATAAACCTAACACGTCCTACACATGCTAGTTATGACTAAGGTTTATCTATACTAGTCTCTACTTACCCCAAAAGACTTGCACCCTATAGCCAATCCTAATCAAACTAACTAGGAAAGTAAAGGCACGCAAGATAGAGTAAATGCGAAAACGTAATACAGTAAGTAAAGAGGTAAGGGAGAGAAGGATGCAAACTCCCGAGTAGACATGGTCATGTAACGTGGTTCGGCTTAAACGCCTACGTCCATGGGACACCGAGGCTCTTCCGATCACCGTCTTGCACTAGGCCACCAAGGCGCACCGGCAAGCAAAGGCAAGTGCCCACAAGACACCGAGTCTCATGCACCGCCACCGTCTCTCTCAGTCACCCAGCCGAAATCCACTACGGAGCTTCTCCACCAAGGAGGAGGTCTCCTCTTCCCCCGTACAAAGTGTCGGCACCGCTCCACACCAAGTCGGAGGGTCGTCGACGGGAATGCTTTGCTTGCCTCGGCAAGACTTCTCTTAAGCTAGCTCTCTCAAGAACTAAGCCTATACAAGTGCACGAAGCACTCTCTCAAAGCTTCTCACAAGCTTGATATGACAGTAAGCACTTCTAGGATGGTTGGTGATGGATCTTTGCTTGGGCAGTACTTTCTTCAGCTCTTGAGGCTTCCAACCATGTGTGACAACCGGCCATGGGGGTATATATAGGCAGCACAAACAAATATAGCCGTTGGAGAAAAGTTGCTTGAAAAGTCCCTAACGCCGGTTAATCCGACGCTCCCCCAATAGCCATCGTCGGTTCAACCGGTGAATGTAATCTGCCCGACTGAAAAACTAGCCGTTACTTGTACGGGCAATCAACCGATGTAGCGTCGGTTTAACCGGTGAATGTAACTGCCCATGGTTCCTGAAAAACCAACTCTCTGGACAACTACACCGACGTAATAGACCAGTGACTCATCGGTTCAACCGGTGTATTGAATTTCCTCTGTCTTCATCTATCAATGCACTGATGTATGCAATTTCTTCAGCGTCGGTTCAACCGGTGCACTCTGCTAACTGATTCTTCTCTGAGCCCATTGCACTGGTGAGTGTAATTTGCCTCACGTTGGTTTAACCGGTGTGTGCAAATTACCTCTGTCTTGGTCCTTTCGACCTGATTTCTTCAGGGTTTTGTATCTTTTCATCCCTTGGACCTATAAGCCTGATAATGATCATCTTAACACATATATTAGTCCAAGTATTGTGTGTGTCATCAATCGTCAAAACATTATATTGAAATATGGCATGAGAGGCCATTTTCGCTACAGACAAGTTCAATACATTGTTTCCTTACAACTTTGCGTGAGTGTGTCCTACCAACTAACTCTTTCTAATTTTGTATAATTCAATTCTTTAAACCCTACCATGCACTTCCTCCTTATAATCTTGCAGTGATCACTGGATACTACTAGTCATAATTCTCGACTACAGCGTAGTGCTCGTTATGGACTCATTGAGGCGAGATCCACAACAATACAAATACCTTACGGACATGTTGAAAAGGTAATTCTAGCACAACTCACTTTCAAATAATTTTTTACTTCATTCTAATTGTTCTCAATCATGCACAGAGTTTGCAAAAAATTCATTCAAAATCATAAAGTTAATTACAACCAGACATTATCTTTTAAGACAGATTTTCCGATACGTACTCGAATATTCTTTGCTCGTTTAAAGATCTTTTAGTATATATATTCATATAGATACCTGATAATTTATTTTCTCTTAAAGTGTATGAGGCAGGCACAAGGAAACAATTTATGTGCATACTATGTTTGCGAAAACATGCACAATGGAATTGGTCCTCGGAAGAGCTTAGCAGAATGGCAGCGAGAAGTAAGTAGAAAACTTGTCAATATTTCAACTCTTATTGTAAAAAATTATATTAAATATTCCTACTTTTCTATAGGTCGAGAAGATGCGCGATGAACTTATACCAAAGGAAAGGCTTCTGGCGGTTCAAGAAGCCTTGTGCGGATTTATTAATGATGAGGTCCTCGACGTACAAGGCGAATTCTACTACGACGGAGTGTCGTACATCAACAATAAAAGCAAATATGATAACATTGTGTAAACTTGAGGCACTTTGTGAATTTGTAATATGATAACATGACGCGTATGTAAATATATGTATATGTCAATGCATTTCTATTTATGTGTATGCATATATTTGTGAATTACTTTATATATTTGGGACCAATATTATGCAAATTAGTATATATTTATATTTATTAGTGTAATTGAAATGAAAGTATATTTGAAACAAAAGTAGAATAGAGATGGAAAAGAAATGAGGACTGAAAAAAGGACCTTTTGTCTCGGTTGGTAACACCAACCAGGACAAAAGGGTGCGCCAGCCACGTGGCGCTGGCAACACTTTTGTCCCGGTTGGTGTTACCAACCGGATAAAAGGGTGTCTTTTGTCACGGTTGCCAGACCCGGGACAAAAGGGGGAGGGTCCCCGGCCTGGCGTTCTCGGTTGGGAAACCGGGACAAAAAGGGTTTCCCAACCGGGACAAATTAAGGTTTCTGTAGTAGTGTGAATTAGCAACGGACCATGAGTACATTTCTCTTCATGAGTGGGGGAATCAAGAGCACCATGCCAGCTCTAGTAGCATTTGTAGGGAATAGGAAAAAATATGTATACAATGCGCATTTGAACTATGTATTCTAACGTCTAATGATGCTCTATGATAATGTTTTATTTCCAAATGATTTAATTTTGTATGAGTAAGTATTTATATTTATGAAACATGTTCCATGTCTCCATCAGTGTGACATTCGATCGTGAACAACCTTGATAGACCAAAATTTGTGGCAATCCAAATTTTAAAATATAGCGGGAAACAGAATAAAAAATTAACTTCAAATCCTCGGCTGCAATCACAATGGTTCTTCGTAAAAACAGAGATAAGTTGAATTTTATTGTGTTTCGTGTTCCTTCGCGCGAGATCGATCCCCAATTCCTCCTCTTGATTATTGTGCACTGTACAAAAATTGTATTTTATTTGCTTACTACCGGCAATAGCACTACTACCCGATCTTTGCTACTACCTCAACCCACAATGTTTATTACTGGCTGGCCCACCAGCATTTATTGCCTATTACTATTTTTTCCCAGCATGGTGGTTGCCCTAAGGCTGAGGAATGTCCTGATAATGAAAATCCTCTCTCGTCCTATAAAACTCTCCATTCTCTATCATCATATATAATGGTACTGTTATATCTGCAACTTTAATGATGTGGCATAAAAATTAATACCCATAAAACTCTTGGGAAACCCATTGAGAGTGGCCTAATAGTGGTAGCTGCAGTGTTGGATGAAAAGGCCGGGCTGCTCAGTGTGCTCGGCGGGAATGAAATAAAAACACTGGTGTGCATATGCACTAGCTAATGCACTCATGTATATATGTTCAGTTTCAATCATTGCCTGATGGTGGGCCTGTAAAATCCAGCTTTTCAATTTATGCGTGCCTCAAGGACAAGCGGTCTGTGCATGTGCATGCTCTCTACTCTGGCCTCAAGGTCTTTGCGCCACTGTATGTAAGCATTTTCCCCCCTCTGAGATGACATGTACAGTGTATAATACTGGTATTTTTTTTGGGGGGGGGGGGACTAAGACATAGATATATTAGTGGTAATATAGTTTCTGGTGGATAGAGAAACCCAAAACAACAAGAGGTAAAGGTAGCCATTCTGATCATATGAATTTTCAAATTGGTCCACCACCTGACTCCTCATGGATTTCCTTTTTTTCTTTAAAAAGAACATAAACGGCTACATTGAGCACTACACAGTGAGTGCTAGACACTTTTTATTATGATGATCTTTCTGCAAGTATATCTATCTCAGACACAGCAGGATGCTTATTGAAAAGCTTGTTTCAGATGTAAAACATAATCCTGCACTTGGACCCGTATACAAAGCTACATGTTTGTACAGTGAAGATGATTGAAAATATACTACTAGATTGTGGAGAGAGATCGACACATATAGGAGGACCACACGGCTGTACGATTCATTAAATACCCTTTGTCTGTATGCGTACCTGTTAACCTGTATACATCTGCAGTTATACGGTTGGTGAGAAGCTGCTGAACAATGAGCTGAAGCATTGTTTGCTTCTGCACTTCATTCAGCATGTGAAGCGTGGTGGTCTGTATTAGCAGCTACGCCCAAGCTGGGACCAGCAGACAAGGACATGTCGTCCCTCGCCACCTACAAAATCATTTATTTCCTGAATATTTTGAGATATCATGTATCCAGTGGAACAGTAGCCGGATGGAATGGAAGATCACAATGCAAGGGCCCAGTGCAATGGATTATTGATGAGCCTAGTAAGTGCTAGTAGCATGCACGTTAGTGCAATGGATTATGTCTAGCATGTGTTGGTAAGTAGATAGATCATAGCCCTTGTCTCGAGATGATTAAAGTCCTAAACTCCTGCAAAAGTAAAGCTAGATCGAGCTTATGCACTGAACTGAGACTAGTTGCGAATTAGTAGTTTTCATTTTCAGTGTCACTGCGGCAACGGCAGGTAGAATCAGTTGTTTTTGCAAGCTGCTTATGAAAATCAGTAGAGTTTTTATCGGTCAATCCCGGCGTCAGTAATATTTTGCTGGTGAGAATCTTGGGCGCCACGGGCCAGTGCACCTCCCAACGATCGAAATTTCAGACAGAGTCACCAACATCATCAGAAAACAATTCAGAGAACCGAGTTGGGGGTTTTCTAGAGTATAACTAACACGGAGGATGGTGGATTCTCTGAACCCTGATTAGCTAACCTAAGCTAATCCACGGCATCAGCATCCGCAATCCAATCCATGACTTGCTCCAAATCCAGACACCTCTACTTTATTTTTTATTCTTATATGATGCTCTCCCTCTCCATCTGTCCTTAAAGACAATCTTTGCTTGGCTTTTGCACAAGCAAACAGCACAAACACGCTCACCCTCTGAGGTCTCACTCAGCACCACCACCTCCCCCATGTGATGTGAAGCCGTCCCCTGTCTCCTACCTCCAGCTTCTCTCTCCTCTCTCCTTCTCTCTCTTGGACGCGGAGCCCTCCTCACCTTATCACCAATTCACCATACAAGTCAGTAGTCACTGCTGCATTTGTTTCGGTGCACTCTGTCTCCTCTCTGTGCTTGCTGCTCCTTTTTGCTCTGTCGCTCTGGTTTGCTCGGTCCTCTTCTTCCTCGCTGGAGCTGCTCCCCTCACCCTGGTTTGGTTTGGGTCAACTGTCTCTGCTCTTTCCTCTTCCCCTGCTCAGCTCTTTTATTGCTCCCACTGTTGCAGCTGTTCTTGGCAGGTTTCTCTGTTCCCACCGGTGGTTGTTGCTGTTGTTGCAGTTTCTAACCGTTCTTGGTTGCTGACTGTCAGAACCAAGGTGGAGAAATCCTGACTGAGTTTTGTGGATTCAGCAGCTCCCCTGCCCTGTGTCAATCTCTGAGTAAATTCTGAGATTTTGAGCAGCAGGAGAAGAATCTGACTGACCTGGTTTCTCTTACCAAAACAAGCAAGCTTTTTGAGGCTGCATCCAGCTGTTCTTTCTTTCTCTTGCTCCTCTGTTCTTTGATTCTTCCCTACCTCCCTCCAATGGTGGATCCCAACTAGTAGCTTGCTTCGAAGAAGAAGGGAAAAGATGCGAGCTTTAAGTAGAATTGGTGTTGGGCTCGCGGTGGTGTCGGCGCTCCTCCTACTAGCGCTCACCGCCGAGCTTTACTACATCTTCGTGCACAAGCGCCGGCTGCGCCGGCGCGCCGCCGCCATCTCCGACGCGGCCTCGTCCCCGTCCTCGTCCTCCCGCGAGCTGCTCCAGCTCTTCTGCTTCAAGAAGCCCCCGGCCCTCGCGTCCACCTACGCGGTCCAGGAGCCGGCCGCCGTGTCCGTGGCCGTCGGCGGCGATGGAGAGGAGGACGATGACGAGACCGTGGAGGCTCAGCTGATGCGGCTTGGCAGCGTCGTCGGCCCCACGCGGCTGCTGTTCACCATCAAGGAGGAGACCCGGGAGGACCTCGAGTCCGACGACGGCCGCAGCAGGAGCCGCAGCCTCGGCGAGCTGCTGCATTGCTCCGAGACGCCGCCGTTCCTCACGCCGGAGGCCTCGCCGGGGCCGACGGCGGCGATGGACAACTCCTACAACCCGCTCTTCGAGTCCCCGGCGGCGAGCCCGGGCCCGGGCCCCACGGTGTCGCCGCCACCCAAGTTCCAGTTCCTCAAAGACGCGGAGGAGAAGCTGTACCGCCGGGCGCTGGCCGAGGAGGCGATGAGGGCGCGGAGGTCGCCGCCGCCACAGACGACGTCGCCGGTCGCCGGCGAGGAAGAGGGCGGGTACATTACCATCGTTGTGGGGAAGAACAACCGGGTCATCCCCCTGCCTTCACCGACCACAGCCGGCGGTGGCCATCAGTGAGGGAGTTGTCCATATAAATCAGAGGTTTTGCTGGATTAACTTGCTCGGTACAGCTGCTACCTCCTGTGTTTCAGTGTTCTAGTGTAGCTCTTGTGATGTAAACTTTCTTCTTTTTTTTGTTTGGTCAATGGTCTTGTGATCATGCCAAATTGGATGTATATAACATCAAAGTGATGAGGAATTGATAATTTCAGATAAATATGCTTTTTTCTTCTTATTCTTTGTCAATTTGTGACCTTGTGAGGTGTTAGTTTCTGTAGAAATGTTTAGCTTGGTGCAGTGCCTCATTGGAGCCTTTTTGGTATGCTTTTTACTTGGTGTCTGATTGTACTCGTAAAAACAATGGGGAATAATTGAAGGATGCATACAGCTATGCACATGGATTGTGATATCTGAAAGCCCTTACCGGCTTGTCTGAAAGTGCAGATTTGCACTTTCTGATAATCAATCAACCTGACGAAAAGTACATACCCAAAATGCAATTCCCTTGCAATTTCTGTCAAGTTTACCGATTCCTTTCTTACTATTATTTTGGTAGTTTGGCATAATTCAAGCCACCTCCTTTAGTTAGTTCAGAATCCAAGTTCCTTGCAAATTTTTCCCAAGTCTTCTTCTGGAGTCCCTTTTAGGGGTCTTTCGGTGACACCTTTATTCACACCGCCTTTAGAACAAGGAGCTGGGAGAACATGTGTGAGGAAACAATAAGCAATGCCATCATCACTTTATCTGATGGTAGCAAACATTTTCCAGGCCTTTCGAATGAAGTCTAAAGTATGGAATTTATTTTATTTATTTCTGCAGTGAAAGCATCAGGGAAAAGGTGATATATTCCCATTGCCGTTGATCATATCATGCCTTCATGTGCAGTTGTACTGTGCCTCCATGCCTGCTGCCTGCAACGCACTTTAAGCATTTCTTAGTTAGTATTTCCTTCCAGCTCTTTGAGTTTCTGTTTTCAAAATAAGTAGATAAATAAATTCTTAGGCCTTTGAGTTTTGTGGCCAGTGTGCACACCACAAGTCTGCCATCTTTGTTTGTTCCCATGCATTTTTTCTCTGATTATATTGCTCTGTGCAGCCAAAGTTTATTTGAAAGATGCAGAAAAGATTCCTGGACAAATATCAGACATGCAGTATACTTTAATCTCACCCAATAGTCTGCTAGAAGCTATTCCCATGGAAATATGATTGCATTGTGGACTGATCAACTAGCAAAGCACATTGCGTGGTTACGTCAGTGTGTGACTCCTGATGGTAGTGGTTGGGGCCGAAGCAGAGGTCAGCTAGAAAGATTGATTCACAATAATCCACACAAGTCAGGAACTGTCAAGTCTAGCTTACTTGGAATTTCCACAAGTGCTGCATAAATGGACAGAAGCAGCTGCCATTTTGGCAGTTAACCACTTTCCTCGCCATCAGTTCAGAAGACTTATCTGGAATGGATGAACCCTAACGGATATAGGAATCTTTTCCAATTTACTAGTAGCTCACTCTTGGTATCAGTCAGTGAGTAGTAATTCGTTAATGTGGAGTTTTCCTTTCTTTCTTTCTTTTTTTGAGGAATGTGAGTGCATTATGACTGAAGGCAGAAGGCTAGATAGGGAAGACGCCAAAATCAACACTGTATCCATGACACAGTGATCCATACAACAGTAGATGCTAACTTTTTAGAGTGGACGAGTGATGAGGAAGGCAACAGGAAGAGGGTGTGATGGTCCTGCATGCAAGAAGTCGCAAGGCAGTTTCGTCCTAGCTCAGCTGCTCTCCTCTCCCCGATCCACGAGTCAATTAAAGCAACTCCAGTAGGATGTTAAATTTGGGTGAGCAAATACTTATTTAGAAACTCATTTCTAAATTTTGTTCACTCAAATATGAGTCTCTACTCCAACAGAGCTGAGTAAACAGGCTTCTATTTTTTAATCTGACAACTGGGTCCCACCTGTCATCTCCAACGTCAGCGCCACCCTCTACCCCAAGGTCCGCGTCTTCCTCTCCTCGGCGCTCTCGCTCCTGCTCCCCGTCATGTCCATGTCCTACCTCTTCTCCGAGGCCAAGAATGCCGGCTCCGGCTCCTCCTCGGGCGGCCGCGCCGCCGGCGAGCTCTCGCTGGGCGCCCTGATGATCCTAGCGTGGATCCGAGGGGGGAAGGAAAGATCCATCGCCCCATCCCATCACGTCAGGCCACAGCGCACGCACGAAAGCGAAGGCGACGAGGATCGGTGCTGTGCTGCTCGTGCTCGTGCGCCCCCCTGGACCCGCCCTAGCCCTGCCCCTCGAAGCTGCTCGATTCGGCCAGCGATAAAACCGGTCGGGCGGGCTCCGTCGCAACATTCTTCCCCACGGCGCGGCGCGAATCCCACTCCCGGCTTCCGGCGTGTTCTTCAGCACCGCCGCCCCCGATCCATCCCGTTCCTTGGCGCTTTCGTCACGGACGCGGCCTCGCCTGCGCCGCGCGCTCCGTCCCCGCCCCACGTTGCCTGGCATGGATCCTGAAGCTGGAGCGCAGGACGTCAGATGCGGGGAGGAGGCCGAGCAGGGCGGCGCCTCGGCCGGCAGGGCCGCGTGGCGGCTAGGGTGGGGGCCGTGGCGGGGGCGGTAGGCGAGGAGGCGGGCCGGAGCCGGGGAGGATGAGCTGGCCGGAGCGGGGGTGGCGAGGAAGCGGAACGCGGCCGGCAGCGTGGCGTCGGCGGCGTGGCGGCGGAGGAGCCAGAGCTCGCCGGTCACCGGCCGCACAGGGATCAGGCAAGAAGGAAATGAAAAAAAATCGGTGGGGCCCACAGTTGGCAGACCAAATAGAGAGCCACCAAATCGGGGGTGGGGAAGAAATTTGGAAGCCCTACTAAAATGGCAACCCATTTGCTCCCCTGCTGGAGATGAATTTTTAATGTTCACCGAGTAAATCTTAATATGGAAGCTCATTTACTCTCTCTACCGGAGTTGCTCTTACGTAGGAGATGCTCCTGCCGTGCAAGCTTGACACGGACAGGTTGCCCTTAGCTTTCTGTAGTCTTTAAGCGAACGTGAGATTCGTCTAGTAGCTAGCCTACATACCAGGGGATGACCCTGGAGCTGGCATTTTGGCACCAATATGCAGAGCAGGTGATCATGTGAAGAAGCCTCTTGTTTAATTAGTTCGGAAACTACAGTATGTGTGTGATGTGAAACTAATGGTCCTTTTCATTTGAGCCTCTGCATGCTGTTATATGATTTGAAGGGTCGTTTCTTTTTTTTTCAAGGACCATTGCATTTGGACAAATAAAAAAGAAATGTGTGCGTGTTTACTTGTGACAGGTGAACCATGTCTCAGAAGAAACCTGACTGATGCCTTGCAGATGCAGTACAACTACACGTCACATGTAACACCCAAATAAAGTCAAATCCCTTTATCTTATCGGCTGCCAGGTGTGCAAGATTTTAGGTGGTACTGATACAGACAGCAGGCATCACATCATCCGGGCCAAATATGGTAGTCCAGCACTATTTGAAGGCTGGAAGCATGGAATATGTTTGCCATAGCGCTGACGACTCCTCTCTAAACTCGTAGGCGAAGGAAGGAAGCAAGTAGTGCACTGCTGGCCGACCCAATCGTGCGTGGATCTGTCAAGACCTGGTATGAGCATGTTCCTTGCGATAGACGATGTCAACAAAGTGCAAGACCTGCTGGCTGCTACTGCAATGCTGACGCATTCATTTTGTCCCGAGAATCTACCGAGGAGAGAGATCTGAATCTGATCGGGGCATCGCTTTAGCCCGTTGGATTGGAACATTGTGTTATGATGAGAGATCAGATGAGCCGGAAGAAAACCCACCGCGGCCACGTCGTCCCTCCTAGGGTGGCACGGGTGTCTCCCTAGCGCCGCTGCAGCCTCGCCGCCGCCAGAGCCCGCCGCAGGAAGCCTGTGCGGCGGCAAGGATGGCGGCGGCCTGACAGCCCGCCTCTTCTCTCAGCTCTCTCATTTCCCTTTCCAAAGCCTAACCCTAGGTCGCCATGGTCGTCACTGGTGCTGTGGTCCTCCCGCCGGATCCACCGCCCTTTGCCCAGATCCACGCCTTTCTGGACTCGGGGACCTCTCCCGTCGCCACCTCCCACCTCCCCTGGCTCCGGGCCGCGCCGCCACTATCGGTGCTCGGGGTCTCGACACTGCTGCACTCGCACGAGGCGCGGGCCTTCTCCGCGCGGGCACCCCCACCATCACCGTGGGCGCCTTCGCTGGAGGCCCCGGGATGGCCGAGCCGTCATCGCTGCGGGCCAGTTGCTGGGGTCACCACTTCCTGCTGCCATCGGCTATGCGCCGGGCTGATCGCACCGCCAGATATGGGGCACTTGACCATCCGCGCTGTCGTTTGGTCTACTGGGTCGGAGCTGTGTGGGTGCGTGGCAGTTCGCGGCAGCAGCGACTTCGCGCCTCACTGGTGGAGCTGCCGAGAGCGCTTTATTGCTTAGTGGTGTGCAGGTTCTCGGGCGAAAGCCTAGCTTTGTGTCGGTGATGATGGTGCCGTGGGTATCATTTTCCTTCCTGAAGGCATTACCATGAGGACCTCAACATGCAGCAACATGCAGGGGCAGATCCAGGTGAAAGCCAAAGCACCGATCGGTTCGGGTGGCGGTAGCATCTTAATGTTGCTCTCCTCTTGAGGCATCATCTTGGAGTCCTTGGTTGCAACACCACAGTCGGCTTCGAGGATTGGCAGTGTTTGATCTGTTGGCATGGTTGAGATTGAGTCAGTGCGGCTTCTAGTGCAGTCTCTAGAACACAGGGTGACCAGAAGGTACAAGAGCGTCGACGATCCTTACATCAAAAGTTTCTAAGAAGACAATTGATGTGGATTTCTTGGTTCTCCTCGAGGATCAAAGCAAGGTTGAAGGAAGGATGTAGAAGAAGTTCAAAACTTAGTCTTTTGTTTTCTGTCTTATGTCTCCCTTTCTTGTCATTTGTATTCCTCGGTTGGAAGTTCGGAGAGTAAGTACTTATGTAAACTTCTGGTTTTGTGGCCAGTTGTATTTCGATGTGGTCATAGACATTCACTTGTTAATATTCAACACCGAGTTCTCCCTTAATCTAAAAAAATGATGAGAGATCAGATTCCACCTTATCTCACTGGCACCCTGCTTAGTGCTGGCTTTTGCAAATACACGTAATCGATCCATCTCCAGATAATTTTTTGGTTCCGTTTTTCATGATTGTGCGGTGTGATTGAAAGATGGGATCACAGTGGGTTTGTGATCAGATGGAAAGTGGCTGACGGTTTGGTGAAGATGTTGTGCGTCGAGTTGACTTGGAGGGGAAAAAAAATAAGCAAGAAAAAGAAGTAGCACTAACATAGCTAGACCAGACACAGTTATCAGCAGAGATGGACTTTTCGATGCCCACGAAACCAGAAATTAAGTTACTAGGCCGACGCAAGATGCAGATGCAGCAGCCCAGCAGAGCAACACAATGATAGATATGCATAGCGAGTGGGCCCATTCGTGCTCCAACAATGCAACATATTTGGGCCCGTGGGCCGTTAGCCCTGTCGCGCTTCCATTTTGTTTTCTTTCCTTTTTATGGTCAGGAGATGGCTGCCAGGAACACCACCATGCCAACCAAGGAGCAGGTCTTCCCTACATACTCGGAAGAACAAGAAGACTACTGGACGAAAGGATAAGATCACCATCACCCACGACAAGGGCAGGCTGAACAAAGAGGAGATCCAGAAGATAGTTCAGCGTGCTGTACAAATCCGAGGACGAGGAGCACAAGAAGAAGAAGAAGCGTATGCAATCCATTTGTTTTGCATTGAACTAAAATGACTTGATGTCAACACCTGAATTACTTATTTGTTCAACCATTCAGTATTTCAGAAAGACGTGCTGTTCGTATACGTGTTCTGCTGATAACGGTGCCTAGCTACTTTGTTAATTAAACATTTAAAACATAAAGGATCGAACTGGGTATCATTGTTATACTTTTCAGCGATTAGCAATTTGGTATCATTTAAAACTTTTGCCAAGATGATCCGCACCAGACTAGACTTACATACAGCATTTTGACCTATCTCAGCATAGCATTTTTCTTATCTTACCATGCAGACTGAGCCTTGGTCGCCTGAAAAAAAAAAAGAGAGGACTATCGCCGCCGTCTATCCTGAAGCTAGGTTGCTTTAAAAATGACCACTCTACCCAATTATGAAATGAGAAACATGCGTGAGACTCGGAGGCCGGGGGCCAAAGATGAGAGAACTAAAATCTTTACATTTCCAAGAGAATCGATCCATGGTTTGCAGTATCTCTCTATCTTGTAGTCTGATGAGTAGGCTGTGTGTCGGCGTGTGCTCCAACGGAAGCTTCCTTCCCTGCTGATCAAGCGTATATTTGACATATCAGTCAACTGAGGCATGCGGAATACTTCGGCTATATGTGACTAATAGGAGTATGTACGTACAAGCAGCAATAATTAAATACACTAGAAACAAATTTTGGCAGAGAAGGAATGCAGATTACCTGAATGAATGGATGAATTGTTGTTGATGCAGCCGTATTCCTGCGAGTTTTCTTCTTAATCTTCGATCCAGCCGATATTGCGGTTTCCGATATGAGTGATCTTGTTCCACTCGGCGGAGTTACCTGGTGAAGATAAGGATTCGTACAGTTTCTTGCTACAATTTAACTTGATATACCTTGGGTTCACACCTAGCAGATATCCTGGAAGAGCCTCCATTGTGGTGTCCTCCAGCACAAGGCTACCGAGTGCTGGAACACCTTCCAGCACCTCCAAGTTCGGGCAGCGGATGATCCTGATCTTGTGCAACCTGGAGAGGCCGCTGATCCTCTTGAGCTCGGGGCAGTCGAACACGTCAAATTCCACAACAGAAGGAAAGTTCTCCACGAATACCAGGTTGGTGATTTCGTACAGCCTGAGTTCCCTTAGAGCATGCCTCTTGCTGTTGGCGAGCCCTGGAGGAAGGCACCTTAGCTTGCAGTTCTCTATGTAGAGTGTCTCCAGACAAGGCATGGCCATGGTGCCTGCAGTCACATCCACGGTGGCCTGCTCCACCCAGTCCCACTCCTCCCATTCGCACAAGCCTTGCAGAAAAAGATGTCTCAGATTAGGAAAAGCTGCTGACGTAGCTGTAGTGCCACCCCCACCCACCGCCGTCAAGGAGGAGGACGCCTGGAATTCAAAGCCAACCCTCTTGATGGCTGGTGCATCTTTAATGTGCAGCATTTTCAAACTGGGTAGCTGACGCAAGCCGTCAGGGAGTTTGGTGCAGCAAGGCAGATCCCACAGCGTCAAAATCATTAAGCTCTTGAATGCCCCTGTTGCCGCATTTGGTACCATCATCCAATTTGGTAGCATGCGACCAAAGTATCCTTGAATATGTAGTTGTTGTGTGCGGGGTGGAGGGCAGAGCTTCTCCAATACCTCTTCCGCGGCGTGCTGCCTCTGTTGCTTCTCGATCTCATCCATCAATTCCATCCATCCGCTGCTGCTCCAATATAAGGCCAAGTAATCAAGGTGCTCCTTGCTGCCAATCCTGGCCATTTCAGCCAACGAGCTAGCATGCACATTCTCTAGACCGTGCAAAGTAAGCTTCCTAAGCTGGGAAAGAGGCCCGATCTCTTCCAAGCTGCACCAGCCCCCATCCATGTCCACGTGTACTGGGAATCCAAAAAGTATCCTCATGTTTGTTAACCCACCAAACCCCTTAGGTATTACGACACTAGCCTTCAAACCACGCATGTCAAGAAATCTGAGATGCACCAGTTTTATAATGCTACTTGGAAGACTCTCCAAATTCTTACATCCATGAAGCGCAATGTGCTGCAGGAACTTCATCTTATGGATGTTCTCCGGCAGCCTAGATATATTTGTTCCCTCTAAAGCAAGGTATCTTAGGTGTGTCAGCTGACACACGGAGCCAACCAACATATCACATTCTCCACCATTATTTATAGACAATACCCTTAGCCTAGAGAAGCAAGTTAAAGAATCACCCGGCTTGTAGTTGATTTTACCATTTATAAATAATGTTCTAAGTGACACTTGCTTTTGTAGAGCGGCCCATTCTTCTAGTAGGAGTTCGCTTGCTGGACCAATGGACATGCGACGCACAAGAAGGCTACTCCCGGTGGCAACTTGCTTACTATCCTGGACCACAAGTGAATCTTCTCTAGACATATACTCCCTCCTTCCCTGTTTATAAGGCATACACGTATATCAAGATTCAAACCTTGTCATCTTTGACCAATAATTTGACTATTAAATTTTTATTTTTATAATGCAAATTTCATATGATTGGATTCATAATCAAATATATTTTACAATGATTATAAGTTTATAATCAAAAGTGATATAATATATGATAAATAAATGGTCAAAGTGTTGTTTAGAAGACCGTGTCATGTTCCACCATGCCTTATAAACGGGGAAGGAGGGAGTATTCAGCAAAGGAGCGCACCACGTCATGCATTGTGCACACGTATCCAGTGATAGTCTGCGCTGTTGTAGGTTCTATAAGATTCCTCGTGATTAACTCCTTGTGGTACTCAGTTGCTATTTCCTCTAGCTGGTCATCATGTGAACTGCTTCCGCCCTGAGGTTGGATAAATCCCTCACTGATCCACATGGGAACAACATTTCTATACAAAATTCTTGTAGCTTTAGGGAAAAGGGAGCAGTAAAGGAAGCATTGCTTGAGCTGGGGAGATAAGTCCTCGTAGCTCAAGTAGATTCGTTTATCCAGCTCCTCAGGCAATCCATCTACTGACCATGCACGATGGTTCAAAACAGCTTCCCAATCAGTCTCGCTTTGAGGCTTGGTGCTTAGCAATCCTCCCATCACTTTGATAGCCAGTGGTAAACCACCACACTTTCTAACG